>NC_034602.1:75183620-75184923 GCF_900095145.1 Mus pahari | reverse complement strand
AAAGTTTGGAGCTGAGATGAAAGGATGGATCATCTAAAAACTGTCCCACTCAGGGTTCCATCCCGTAATCAGCCACCAAACGCAGACACTATTGCATACGCCAGCAAGATTTTGCTGAAAGGACCCTGATATAGCTGTCTCTTTGAGGCTATGCCAGTGCCTGGCAAACACAGAAGTGTATGTTTACAGTCAACTATCAGATGGAACACAGGGCCCCCAATAGAACAGCTAGAGAAAGTACCCAAGGAGCTGAAGGGGTTCTGCAACCCTATAGGTGGAACAACAATATGAACTAACCAGTACCCCCTGAGCTCGTGTCTCTAGCTGCATATGTAGAAGAAGATGGCCTAATCATCCATCACTGGGAAGAGAGGCCACTTGGTCTTGCAAACTTTATATGCCCCAGTACAGGGGAACACCAGGGCTAAGAAGGGGGAGTGGGTGGGTAGGGGAGCAGGGGGGAGGGTATAGGGGACTTTGGGGATAGCATTTGAAATGTAAATGAAATAAATTCTTAATAAAATTGAAAAAATAAAAATAAAAAAAAAAACCAAAAGGGAACCCATGAAGAGTGAAGTAAGTTATGCACGGTGGATATGTTTAGTGAGTAATGGAGAGATCAATTTTTTTCCAATGAACACAATTCATGGTTAAATCAGTCTTCATAGTCATTGTGACAGAAGATGGAAAGTATAATGGTCAAAGGTCTGTGGGATCTGATGAGGTCACAGAATCAGTCCTGAAGGTAATGATGATTTGACACAATTGGAGGATATGATCCCACATGCAGGAAGTGATATGAGTGAATGCTGTATTTCAGAGGGAAACTATCCATGTGATAAATATATATATGACACCTAGAGAATGTGGGCCTGAAGAACTGAGGAGACAGCTGAAGAGACAAAGTGGAGTAATTCATGGATAGGCTGTTGAATTGATCTCCCCTATGAATAATTTCAGTGAACATAAAAGAAAAAAATCCTGAGGTTAGTGTCATCAAAGGGCATAATTTTTAAATGATTTTGTTCAAATAGAAGAGGTGATGATGGACCTAGAGAGCCCTGTGAGACATGTGTGTTGGTCAGGAATAGCTACTGAATCAAATAAGAACTAGGCCTCGGTGTTTTCCCACTAACAGCTTAACACTGCGTTGTTGAGAAAAAAATGACTCACAGTTGGCAAGAAATTATTAGGGTGAAAATGACCTATGGGGAATATGGATGGATAGAAACTTATACACATGTTTCTTGACTGTACTTTTTCCCTCCCTCCCTCCCTCCCTCCCTCCCTCCCTCCCTCCTTC
>NC_034602.1:75152735-75182919 GCF_900095145.1 Mus pahari | reverse complement strand
AACCACAACCATCTGTAATGGGATCTGATACCCTCTTACAGTGTGTGTCTGAAGACAGCTACACTGTACTCATATAAATAAAATAAATACATCTTTAATAAAGTACGTATCATATTCACTGTGTATTACTTTCTTACCACCACACAAGTTTAAAAAAATGTCCACTGGAGCACTATAAATTGGAGACTGTTTTAGGTTATCGGCTTAAGAATAACGTGTAGGATGAACCACATTTTTACCTTTGATTGAAGGCTCTGAGCTTTCAAGAATGGGTCTTGTGCTGTGTGTGAGGAGCCAGGACAGACAGTTCCCAGAAAATGCTGTCATGAGCAGGTTTTGAGATGAGGATTCCTGCTCAGAGCAGTGATGAGTCTAGTGGCCTCACAATGTTTTGTTTTTTGTTTTTGTTTGTTTGTTTTGTTTGTTTTTTTAGACATTTTCTTTATTTACATTTCAAATGTTTTCTCCTTTTCTGGTTTCCCCTCCAAAAACCCCTATCCTAACCCCCCTCCCCCTGTCCACCAACCCACCCACTCCTGCTTCCCTGTCCTGGCATTCCCCTACATGGAGGCATCAAGCCTTCTCAGGACCAACGGCCTTTCCTCCCATTGATGTCCAACAAGGCCATCCTCTGCTACAGATGCAGCTGGAGTCATGGTACTCCTCCATGTGTACTCTTTGGTTGGCAGTTTAGTCCCTGGGAGCTCTGGGGGTACCAAATTATGGATACTTCGGTCCTTCTTAGAAGGGGGAACAAAATACCCATGGAAGGAATTACAGAGACGAAATGTGGAGCAGAGACTGAAGGAATGACCATCCAGAGACTGCCCCACCTGGGGATCCATCCCATATTCAAACCCCAGACACTATTGTGGATGCCAGCAAAAGCTTGCTGACAGGAGCCTGATATAGCTGTCTCCTGAGATGATATGCCAATGCCTGACAAATACAGAGGTGGATGCTCTCTGCCAACCATTGGACTGGGCACAAGGTTCCCAATGGAGGAGCAGGAAAAATGACTGAAGGAGCTGAAGGAGCTTGCAGCTTCACAATGCTTTTTATAGTAGTTTTCCATGTCTTTATCTTTTCTAACTCATTCTGCATCTGTTTTTATCACATGTTAACACCACTTTATTTTGAATATTTTGTTGTTTTTAGATTCAGTCTTTTATTTGCAACACTTTCATTCATACCCAACATTTCTCTATTTTATTTTTAATTGGCCTATTCTCTTTAATATTTTTATTTAATGTTTGAAAATTTTATATATGTATACACCGTGTCTGGATCATTATCTGAACACATTGCTCTTTCTCCAAACATTCTTGAGGTTCCTTGTATCTCTTCTTCCTTTTTCCTAGAAGAATGTGTTTTGTATCACTTCCAGTGACCCTCCATGGTTCCAGTTCTTAAAAAAAAAAATCGAGAAACTAAGGTCATTTCAGTTTGAAGAAAGACACAGGAAAATAATGACTTGAATCATGGTGGACAGCTAGATACTAAGGAATTAGATTAAAAGCTGTGATTATTTCTAAAGAAACAACTTCATTTTCAAAATTTCGGTTTGAATGAAATACATTTCATAAAAAGTTTGCACATTTTGAAAAGTAATATGAAAGTTATATGGGTCATATGATCATGATATTGTCATCTAAGTCCTTGAGGTCCCACATTGCCCTGTAATTCTGAAGATAATTGCATATGGTCTACCCTACACTTAGTTCAGTACCTCAGAAATTTTAAAGTGATTTTCAAGTTGACAGTGTGCCATTTTTGTGGCTGTCACACTGTTAAATGTTAAAATATAGAGCATGTGAAAATCAAATGGCTTCTAAACTGTACAAATTTTCAATATGCATTGATCAAAAATAATTTCATTGTTTTAAAAGCCATTAGGAATAATGGAGGCAAGTGACTTGTGACACTAAGTTTTTTTTTTTTTTTTCTTTTCTATATCCACTTTATTCCACTACTCTGTAACTCACATCAGTCACCCAAGGAGTTCAACACATTAAAGAGACATGCCGATTGGGAATAACATTATGATTAAGGGTGAATGGTGAAGCCAAGGATACAGGCAGATAATTTAAGCACTCTACTGAAATATAGAAATGGTTCTCATCCACGAGAATGTGAAGACTGTGTGCGCAGAACAGTTCTTAAACTACAAGAGTCTAATGGTGGAAATCAATCAATCAAGCAGCATGTTGTTTAGATTATTATTATTATTATTATTATTATTATTATTATTATTATTAAATTTAAAACCAACTCAATACTTAAAGGGAAACAGGAATCAACAACTGTTGTCTTCTCCTCAAGCCATCTCAGACTGGCGAGACTGTCGGAAAGGATCCGATAGTGATAGTGAGTTCCTCATAAGCTTCCACTTGAGGGCCACGAAGGTCTTGAGAGAGCATACTTAGAATTCAGTTTCAGCTCTGCCCCTGACCTGGTTGGCGGATGGCTGAATCTTTCATATCTCGCCGGGGAATCATGCAGCAACAGCTATAGCCTCTCCTTCGGTGAACGTCCATGTCAATCACACATAGTATATGTGATTTGAAACGTAGTTTGCCTTTCTTCATTCTTTCCTGCCTTTCTTATCTTCTACCATTCTTATACAATTATTTATTTGCCAGATACTCTTTAGAGCGTGGTAGCCTATAGACATTGCATCTATTTCTGAAGAGTAAGCTACATCGTTAAACATTTACGACAGTCACTGTTAATTAGAATAGAGTATGCTAGGTATCAGAGAGATACAAAAATAGAGCGAGGCTATGAAAATTAGAGGAAGACACTGCTGCTTTTCCCCATGCCCTCCTGTGTGATTTATGGAAATGTATTACAATGAGTGAGTGCTGTGCAGTCTGCAAGGTAGAGGAATTTATGTGGGGTTGGCTTCATATTTGGTACTTAAAAAGTGAGAGAGGATATAGTTAATCACCTTGCCTTCATTTAAATAATAATTAAGGATGCTATCTGAAGTGGCTGCCACAGCTCCTAGGAGCTCAGTGGGCCTGTTGACTACACTTAAACTAGTTTTCTGTGACTCACATTTATACACCATGCTGTTCTGACAGCTGCTGCTGCACCCCAGTCAAGTATGTGGTACTCCATCATTAGTTTTGATGCCGCCGGGCTTTTGCTGTGATGTGAATCCACTTGCCCTGGTAAACTTGTTTATTATGCGTAATATTGAGTTTCCATGTTAGGTTCCTTATAGCTCGAGGAATTCTAGAAACATCTTAATTTTTTTAAAAAATGGAATTTTTTTCGATCTCTTAGATGAGAAACAGGAAGCGAAGTTTTAAGGGGATAGTCTGGGATATATTAGTATTGCCGTATTTGGCTTTTAAAAGGTAAAAAAGCATTTCTGTTTTTAAAAGTAATGATGCTGCCTTTGGACACTGGCTTGTTCCAGAAGCAGCAGAGTTTAGAGACATTATTTTGCATTATGCTATAATGAAAATGTTAGATATTATGGACAATTTCCTTAATTCACTCTGCTGTTAATACTTAATGAGTAATTCATAATATTGCATTCTACTCTGCAAAAGCATGTGTGATTAATGGCAAAACCATGGAGTGATTAATGGCACACCATGTGCTTAGTTTTCTGCACTTGGCTATATTCCTAGATGAGTGGCTTCATCATTTTGTATAATACCTCTTGCCTTCTAGTTTAGAAAGTGAGAAAGATTAAAAAAATAAAAGCAGGGAGTTTCCTCTTGTGATCAGTTTCCTGATGAATTCCAATATTGTCCACTGCTTCTGTGTGTGTGTGTGTGTGTGTGTGTGTGTGTGTAGTACTTTTAATTACTGAACCATCTCAAAAGCCCAGATGACACTATTTTGTTATTGGTATGGACAATTTCACTTGAATAACCACTAATTTTACACACATTGCATTATGTAACGTACAAAATAACTGTATTGGCCTAGGTGTATCTTAAATTTTGAGTAAAGAGAGTCCCATAAAGTCACTATGGGTCCCAAAGGCACATGCCCAATGGATGTCAGGTCAATGATTGGCACATGCTACTCTAAGAGCAAAACCTGTGTCTTTAAATACACTGTCAACCTGCTTCCATAGATGGTCATAATTAAGATGTACACAGCTTATTATCATTGTAATCACTTAAAATGCTGTTCAAAATTTTTAGAATCTTTCGTTTTACTATGATTTTTTTATCAGTCTAAGACATAGGATAAGTAGTTCTTGAAATATGACAGAATAATTAATTAAAATTACTTACTAAAATAACTGTATACTAAGCATTAAGCCACCACTCCTCACTACAAGAGAATTTTGCTAACTAAACCATAATCGTCTATGAAGTGACAAATTTTTAAACGTAATCATCTGTTCCTCATGGTAGCAGGCCACTGCCAAGATAGTTGCACTAATAGCTTCTTAAGAATACCTTTTCTGGGCTCTTTTGCCCATACTTAGCAGTCATTATCATGTTCACTCTTCCTCACCCCTAGCGATTCACATTTTGCACATGATGTATGCAAGTTAGGTATATACTTTCTTGTTATACTTGCTTTATGTTCTTGGACTGATGTTCGAGACAGCTTTCCTATAGCTTTATGTTAACTAGGTGCTGTTAAAGCACCTTTAAATCGTTGTCTCCTACTACCCCATCTGGGGATCCATCCCATCATCAGCTACCAAACCCAGATACTAATGCACATGCCAGCAGATTCTGCTGAAGGGACAATGATATAGCGTCCTCTTGTGAGGCTATGCCAGTGCCTGGCAAACACAGAAGTGGATGCTCACAGTCAGCTATTGGATGGAACACAGGGCCCCCAATGGAGGAGCTAGAGAAAGTACCCAAGGAGTTGAAGGGGGCTGCAACCCTGTAGGTGGAACAACAATATGAACTAACCAGTACCCCCTGAGCTTGTGTCTCTAGCTGCATATGTAGCAGAAGATGGCCTAATCGGCCATCATTGGGAAGAGAGGCCCCTTGGTCTTGCAAACTTTATATGACCCAGCACAGGGAAAGGCCAGGGCCAAGAAGTGGGAGTGGGTGAGTAGGGGAGCAGGGGCGGGGGGCGGGTATGGGGAACTTTCGGGATAGCATTTGAAATGCAAATAAAGAAAATAATAAATTCATTCATTCTAGTTCTTTCCCCCCTCCACTAACTTAATATGTTGTGCATTACCACACCAATACTTTCTCAAGGCACTCGTCTCTGAAACTGAACCCCATTTTAAACCGAGAAATGCATTAACAACCCAAAGTAACTAAAAACCTAATTAGGAAAGAAGAAAACCAAATTTAATCCAGCTGGTATTTACTAATAACTGTTTATAAGGAACAGGCGAGAGTGAGTTTTAAGAGCACTCTATTTGTGGAAAAATAAGTGAGCAGAGGCTGAGGCTTGGGGAGGGAGTGGCTGAGTCTGTAAAGAGATACGGAGATTGTAAGATGTTCCTGGAAGTCGCTGTATGGTTTGGACTCTTTGACTAATGACATTAAGAGAGTCTATGTTGTGAGAACTCAAGAAATTAGAAATGTACTCCGGGCCAATACTCTCTAAAAAGGGTTATGAGAGTGGGTTGCTGAAGGATAGAGAGGTGGTGAAATGAAAGCAGCAGACAGCAGTGGTGTGAAGAGAGTGGGTGAAAGCGTATAGCCTAGAATCAGGTACATGACAGGAGGCACTTGACTGGGAAGATGTGGATTCTTGGAAAGTGGTCCTATCAGACCACACAGTGCAGCAGTTCTCAACCCGTGGGTCGAAACCCCTTTGAGGGTTTCAGATCAGACATCCTGTATATCAGATATTTACGTTTGGTTCGTGACAGTAGCAAAATGTGCAGTTATAAAGTAGCACCAAAATAATTTTATGGTTGGGGGGGTCCCCATGACAGGAGGAGCTGTGTTAAAGGGTCACATCATTAGGAATGCCCAGAACTGTTGAGGCAGTATAAAGGAGAAAGCAGACCTTTTCTGAGACGATGATGATGTGCTCCAAAAATGATGCTTCACCTGTGATGTGCTTTTCTGGGCATTTTGCGAGTCATGCGAACAATGTATTTGGTCTAAACAGACAAGAGAAACATTAAGTTCCAGGTTGATAAACTTGGATATTGGAGGTAGAGGACACCTTTCCATACAAGTATTTGTAGAAAGAACTGCATTTATTAAGGGTGGTCGATAATTACTGTCACCGAGGAAGCTGCTTTGCCTCATCCCTACTCTATAATTAAACAGTATTTGCAAAAGTAAGGAATTTATATCACAATATACAGTTCAAAACAAATATTCTTTTAAAATGTCTTACACTAGTTATACCGTAGATCATTTTCCCTCCTTAATTGGTATGAAAACTTAGTACTTAGGTACGGCATCTTAAGCTTAGCATGGAAACGGTAAAGTCAATAGTCGAGCAGTTTGAACAGTCTTTGTCTTAAGTATCTGAGAAAATATTGAAGTGCAATTTGTAAGGGTTTTTTTTTTCACAGGGCTGACTGCAGGCTCTCAGCAGAAAAGTTCATAAAGTTACTGTAAAGGAAGAAACATTCTCCTCATCGATTAGCAGATACCAATTCCATTATAAACATATATGCATGTTGACCTTTTAGCTTGTTTGCCTGAATACAAATTCAGTAGAGCTCTCACACAGCTGCTCATGCTGTGATAGTATTTTGGGGCAATGGAACACAAATGGGGACATCAATCTACCCTCTTCATTCGAGAGTCACTGTATGGAGCCTAATTGCTGGTTCCTCTGTGGTACCCATGCAGAGCTTATACCAGTCAGCAGGCCTGGGGTTTAAAGATTTCTCCATAGTGAAGTTCCACTGCTTAAAGGCGGAGGTTAGAATCTTGGACAAATAAAGCAAATATTGAGTGGCTTCTAATGCCTTCCCCCTTTGACTTGGAAAACAAATACATGCACATTGTTAAGACTACAGGGTCATTGAAACAGGCTTGCACAATTCAACTGCTAAGCTGAGAAGCCAACAATAGAAGCAAACTCAAATTATTTTTTTCCCACAGACAGAAAAGATTAATTTCCATCTGTGCAGTTTTGCAGTTTTGAAGGTCTCCTTTATTCATTTATTTTTTTCCCTCAGGGGAGAGCACAAACATTGTCCTCCACTACCACAAAACTATGCAGTTTCACACATTTGGGGAAATCATGGGGGTCAGCACACCTGGTGTGCAACGGATAAACCTCAACCTGGCAAAATGAACTTTGTAATCATGGTACTTGCCCTGCCAGGTGTTTGAAGGTCTCTTTTACATATGATGCTGCCAATCAAAACGCAGACGAGGAGACTGTAGTAGAGCACTTGATTTAGAAAGGATTATTATTTTTTTATTTCTTGAGTCAAGCCTTACTCTAGGTGTTCAACAGTCATAACATAGTTGTGGCTTCCATGAAATGACATGGCAGAGTTAGAAACAGTACTGAGTAGCAGTCCGTGTCTTCTGAAAGTGCTACAATATAACCCAGGAGGTCAAATTAGAGGGAATGATTGCCCCTCAGAGTTTTATTCCTCACTATCCTGGCCCCACAGCTTTAGGACCGTGTGTGAGGCAGTGCATCATGGGAGGGGACTTATGGCTGAACTTCTGGTATACTTCTTAGAGGCTGGAATGAGAGCAGGAGTTGTGTTTGCAATATCTCTTTCCAGCACATATACCTAGGATCTAGCCTTCTTCAGCTGGGTCTCACCTCCCAAATGCTCCACCATTTCTCAATGGTGCCACAGTAAGATAACCAAACCTTTAAATATAGGCTCTTAATGAACATGTAAAATCCACATCATAGTAATCTTAGACTTTGTATATTTGAGTTACAATTCTTGTCCCAACCTTGAAAAGTGGATTTTATTTCTCTGTCACAGAAGAAACAGATACTGTGGAAGATGGAGATTTGAATATATACACTACACTCAGTGTAGTGTTGAAGACATTCAATAATTTATAGAAAAATCTTTTATTTTCATCATTAAGTTCATGGTTGAGGTATACATCACAAAAGACAAATTTTTAAGAGAAAAGCATACAAATTTATCTAAAATAGCCAAAGGGATGGAGAAGCTGTGTTTATGTCAGGAGATAAAGGTTATGGTTATGGAGAGGTGGGGACAGACAAAGAAAGAATGAGGTACTGGTAATACAACAAGGGGACCTTATCAAGATTTACACCTTCAAGCTTTGCTCTGTATCCCTGTATATTTAAAGGCAGGGCCATTCTTTTCTCCATAGAAATTGGGTACCTCTCATGTAAGAGCCTTATGGGTAATGCCAATTTGGTTTTATGGCCTGTGTCAGGTCATACAACTTTTTCTGAGTTTAATGGCCTGTAATGGGGATAAAGGTGTTGGGAGGGAGTGAATGGCCCTCTTCGTTTGATTTTTCTCTCGTACTATGGAGACATATTTTGATGTTACATGTTCTAAAACTCATCACTTACCTTTCTGGGTCTTAATTTATTTGTCTAGAAAGTGTGGACATAATGTAACCTATTTCTTAGGTTAACTACTGAGGTTAAATGTGCTCATTGTATAAATATATAGCTATATGCAAAGTCACTAAAATATCTTGATGTATAGTATTATATTTTATTATTACAATACCACTATTCTTCTATTGTCTATTTCACAAATGTCTAAGAACTTTATAGTTTTTAAATTGCTTTATTTTATGCACCAAAGATAGCAGAGAATAAAAGACAAACAAAAATTCTTGCTTTCTTCCCAAACAGGGATTGGTATCCTATCCATGATGCATGATGGGATGTTATCAAACAATCAAAGCTTGAGAAGGTGATAAGATATGTCATTCATTTGTGGTAGTCTTGCTATGTAGTCTAGGCTATCCTGGACCTGATATATTTTTTTTATGTTTTTATTTTTCTTTCATACAATATGTCCTGACCAGAGTGTCCCTTCTCTTCACTCCTCCCAGATCCTCCTCTCCTCCCTAGATCCACTCCTATTCCTTTTGCTTTCAGGAAAGATAAGGGCTCCAAGGAATATTAACCAAATAGGACATAAGATACAATATGACTAGGTGCAAACACTCTTATCCCAGCTGTGTGAGGCAACCCAGTATGACTAAAAGAGTCCCAAGAGCAGGTTAAAGAGTCAGAGACACCCCTACTTCCATGGTTAGAAGTCCCACAAATACCCCAGGCTAAATAACCATAACATGTATGCAGGGTAAGTTTTGCAGTTTAGTTGGGGCATGCTATGTTTGTCATGTGTGTGGAGACAATAAGTAGCAATTTGAAAGTTAACAGGCTATGTTCTGACTGTATAATGGATTTGGAATTGACAGATGTCATCTAAAGACTTGAAATTGAATGAGATACTGTCACAGTTAGGGTAGCCAATGTTGTGAAAGGATGCCATGATCAAAACAGCTCAAAGAAAACTTTTAACTGGGGCTGGCTTGCACTTTCAGAGGTTCAGTCCATTATCATCATGGTGGGGAGCAAGCAGGCAGACTGGTTACTGGAGGATCTAAGAATTCTACATCAACTTGATAGGAAGGCAATCAGAAGAAGGCTCTCTTCTGCACTATGTGGAGCTTGAGCAAGGGACTTCAAAGCCCACCCCCACAGTGATGTACTTCCTCCAATAAGGCCACACCTACTCCAACAAGGCCACACCTCCTAAGAGTAGCACATCCCGTGAAGCAAGCATAGTCAAACCATTGATACCAAAGAGGTGGGTAAAAAGAGAAAACAGATGTCTAGAGACTGAGCCCTGAGCTTCCTCAATCAACAAGAGGTTGGTGGATGGAAAAGGAATTAACAGGCAGACAAAAATGTACTTTGCAAGATATGATGGAAGTAGACACAGAATTTCAGAAATGATGCTAAGAAGTAGTAATGATCAAATGTATCAAATGCTGTTGGCAAGTTAGGATGAAAGCTGAGGATGATGTGGATTTAGTGATGATGAAATCACAATGATAGAAAGAGGAGTTTTAGCTGGGCGGTGGAAGCCAGAAGACACACTAGTAAACATAACTTTGATAATACAAAGAAGGGTTCATCACTACAACCTAAAGGTCTACTGCAAGGCAGAAGATTGCCCTTACTTTGGACCATAGGCAGCTAATAATATTAATGAAGGAGAAGAAAGGAAGCTAGGTAGGTCTAATGGTAAATCTTATGTCATCAGCTTTGGGCTGTTTTATTTATTTCATTGTTTGGGCAAAATAAGAAAAAGGAAGGAAGAAAAATAACCAAGGAATCCCGGACTCACTGTAGTAAAGCTATCAAAAGCAAACTAAGGCATGATGAGGGTGAGATGGCTTAGTCCATATAAGTGCTTGCTGTGCAATTCTAACAGTCAGAGTTTGATTCCCAGAATCCCTAGTGAAAGAGAGAACCAGTGTCTGAAAGTTTCTTTTTGGCTTCCACACATGCACTATGGCACACGCACTCCCCTTATAATAAATTCAATTCAATTTAAAAAGTCTTAATGAAATTGGCCTAGTAGTTTGCAGTTCATCTGTGGCTAGGCCATCAGTGCAGAGGCTGGAGGAAGGGGTGACAGCCTGAGGAGACACTTCAGTTTGGACTTTCTTACTTGGTATTTAGCAGTGGAGGAATAGATGGGATAAGGTCAGGTTAAGTCTCAGAGTTGGGACTGGGTGACCCTCTGGACCCTGAATGTGAAAGACTGGAGAGAGTAGAGGGGCCTTCTTACTTTGTACACTCACGCTCCTATGCATGGGTCTTGCTTTTGGCTTTTAATGGTAGGGGGAATCTCCCTTGAATTCGTTGTCCCATAATTAGTATTTTCTCAAAGATGTGATTTTTAAAAATTCTAAAGATAAAACCTGTATCTTTGAATGGAACATTAAAATGGTAAAGTAGTACTATCATAATGGTATAAAGAATAACCAAAAGGACATAAGGTCCAAGGGCTAATGAAGTGGATACCTGTACAGTGTTTGCATTCTCATTTGTTCTTATTTGACTTCTAGCACAGACTCAGTCCTTTTCCATTTTATTAAATCCATTTCCAGCATTTAGACATTTTCTGAAGAAAGTGGTGACTCTTCTGACTTAGGAAAACCTCTCCTCATTGATGTGGGTGGTAAAAATCTCCAAAAGGAGAAAAGATGGGAAGCAGCATCCTTCCACTTACTTATGCAAATACAACTACGAACAATCAGACTGAACATGGTAGGCTAAACCAGTGCTACTACTTTATCACTAGTGATCTCCCCCTGTAAACTTATTTATAGACAAATAAAGTCTTTAATAGCTCTTGATAACAGGAGGAGTAATAGCATCCATTCATGAGATTTGGGGTCATTGCAGATTCTCCAGAAAAGAGTGAATGTTAATAATGATGGGAAGCATTGTCACATGCGCATTGAGTAACAAATACCCTGTTTTCTTTAGACTTTAAAATAACGGTGAGACAGTTTAGCTGAGAGCACTGAAGACTGGACAAGACTGTAACCTGCCCCATTGAAGCTGCCAAGTGTTTTGCAGCAAAAGCACTTAAACCTGCGTCTGCTTTCAGGCTACACTAATAATGATGACATTGTGGCTTTGCTTTAGCTCTTTCTACCTTGAACTTCTCACTCCAGACAAATCATCTGGGACACTTTTATGATGAGCAGGGTAGACTATTACTTATGCATTAAAGATTAAGTCTACTTCCTCTCATCTCATCATTATAATTTCAATCTTTTAGTTCATAATGATTTGGTCTTTGGGAATCCATTTATGTTTAAAATGCTATTACTTGTGGCAAGGGTCATTCATTTAACCATTATCTGTGAACATCTTTATTACTAGTCAACTACACTACATTAATTGCCAGGCAGTTTGACTGTCTCAGGAGAGAAAATATTTACCCAAGACTAGACCTGGAAATTGGAGAAAATTCATGGGGAAATGTATGAAAAAGAAGAAACTCAGAACTGGGAGGGAGGTGGTAGGCCTTTTTTAGTAACAAGAGAGAACTTTTTCGATTGATTCCAAACACTTAATACACTCACTTTTCAGGCAACAAAATCCTAACCCAAGCTACAGAGTTAAAATACTCAGACTAGAACCCTTCTCATTTAAGACTGCTAGAATGTTTTGTTGTCAAGTTTTTAACAACTCTTCCATGTTTTGGAATCTGGAGTCAAAAATTATCTTTTCCTTTATTTGTATTTTTAATTTCTTTAACTCCTGTGGAGTTTCTTGGACATATGACATATTGAACAGCTCTTGTACCCCTATTCCTTCCCCACCTTTTTTTGGGCCTCCCAATTCAAGGTGACTAATCTGTAAAATTTATCATCCTATCTATTCATAAGGAAATCAAATATTAAAAGTGTACAAATCTAGAGAAAGGGATGGGAAGATGAATTGCAAAATCAAGGTTAAGACAGCTCCAGTTGCCAGTGTTATAGATTCTGACAGCGGGAAGAAATGCAGGAGTGGTCCTTCCAGAAATCCTCAGAAGCAATTAACTCAGCATGGGCCATCTTCAACTCCCTGGCTCCCAATAAAAACTCAGAATATTTGTTGTTCTCCTTTCTTTACTGACCAGGTTTTGACTGATTCAGTTTCTGAGAAAGTTTGAGAATATGGATTGGAAACAATGAATAAATGGTAATAGGTGCTATATAGGAAAACCATCAGGTGCAATTTTAGAAGGCAGACATGGAAGCTTATGGAAGCTTTGAAGCAAGTGGCTGTATCCACAAGCAAACAGAATCCTATGGATGTTTGAATTTCCTTGATGGATCCTACTAGTTTGCAAACATATTATTGCCCAGTTCTGCTACTTAATAGCAGATGATTTTACAACCACTCACCACTTAGCAAACCAAGTTTCACAACCTTCCTTCATCTCCTGTGCTAAACAAAACAGAAACAAGTAGACTCAGAATCCTTTTAGGTTATGTAGAATTTGAAACTATTGATGGGATTCATCAATGAGTTAGTCAATAGGTCATTTGTCTGTAGAATCTGTAGCTAGACAGATATTGAACTTTGTATCTTCCTCCACTCTTTACCTTGAAGTTCAGTTTAAAATCAGTCTGATTAGTTTGATCAAATTTAAAAGGTGCCTTGTGTCTTACTTCTATTTTATGTATGGGTTAGCCTGTGCAGAGTTGGTAAGAGGGAAATCCGAGTGTGGACATAAGGATTTCCACATGCTTACAACTTAAACAAATCTATTCTTTTTCTTTTCCTCTCTACTCTTGTTTTATGCCAGAAACTCAATTCATTTCTTTCATTATTTTTTGATGTTTGAAAATTAGAATTACATCTTTTCTCCCTCTCTTCTCCCTCCAATCCCTCTTAGATACTCTCTCTTGAACTACCCCCCCATACCACTCCTCAAGTCAATAGTTTCTTATTTTATATTTGTCACCTGCATACATACAAACACATACACACTTGCATGTGTATTCACAAATAAATATAAATAGTACTTGATGAGTCTGTTTTTAATTATTTGTATGCATATGGCATCAAAGTTGAACACTCTTCTTTATTGAAAAACCAATAAGAAGGCTTATCCCTTCTGAGAAGATAATTCTCTCAGGAGTCATTAGTTTTCTTTAGTTCTTGGTCTAAAATTTCCCCTTCCACATTACTGTGTCCATTGATAGATACTGCCTTTCTTGCTGTCTTATTTTACAGACATTTCTAAAAAAGACTGTTTCACAGCAGGTTCCTTAGTATTCTGAGCTAGGAACATAGCATGAAGGTCCTTGCAGCCACAGAGCTCTGGAGAAACCAGGAATGTTGTGTACACAGGATTGTCTTTCCAATGGGAAAGATGTAAAATACTTTTTATTTTCATTTGGAAAGCTGGGAATTGGAAGTGACGAACAGCCAATGATCTGTATTATCTTTTGGGCCAGGCCATATCAAGATCCTACAACCAGGACCAAAGGTAGCTACCAATCTAAATGACCCTCACCGTCAGGGTTTCCCCAACCTCTTACAACCAGGACTAGAGATACCTAATAGTTTTAATGATCCTTATATTATCTGTATATCTAGAGGAAATCCTCCCAGGCTCCCAACTCCAGGATAATGGTGGATAATAGCCCAAATGACTATACTATCTGTACAACTGAGACCAGGCCAGATCATTCCGTAGGCCTTTAAGCTAGTACAGGTATCCTATCTCTAGAATCCATCTTTTT
The DNA here is from genome assembly GCF_900095145.1 of Mus pahari. Classification (NCBI taxonomy): domain Eukaryota; kingdom Metazoa; phylum Chordata; class Mammalia; order Rodentia; family Muridae; genus Mus; species Mus pahari. The sequence continues at coordinate 75,168,754 of NC_034602.1, read as the reverse complement.
AGAAGAAATGACATGTACTCTGAGTCTTATAATTACTTTATTTGGCTATTATATTATGCCAATTATATATAACTTTTCCCCAAACTTTACTATGCTTGAATTTGTTGTAACAAATAGACTGTTTGAGATTAGACTCTTTAGGAGTCTTGATTCAGGTTGAAATAGTAAATCTGAACCAAGGTTTTCTTCTCAATTCTTTGTGGTTAACTTCCTCCCTAGAAAGCTCCAGGGACCCTCATTTCTGACTCTTTTGTCTGGCCCATCTTCTGTGATGTTCCTTGAGCCAAAGATGTAGGAACAGTGATGTAGAGTATCCATTAGGTTAAACTCCCCACGATCCATTGATCTTTGTATTGTGTCCTGTTGTGGTTTTTTTTATGGTACTCTCCATTTGCTGTAAAGTGAAGCTTATTTGATGATGATTGGTAGTTACGTTTATCTGTGGGTACAGTGATAAGATTTAGAATGTAGCAAGCAATTATGCTGGGCTAGCAAAATGGCAGTAGATTTTCCCTTAGGTCCCAACTTCACTAGCCCTGAAAAACTAGCTAGCCCTGAGTGGTGCTTAAGTTCACTTAGAGAGCTATAGGTTGTCAATGTCATCTGTATGCCATTTCTTGCAGCTTCATGAATGTCCTGTCATGCTGGTAATTTTGGTAGTTCAAAGGTACTACAGCTGTCATGGACTGCTTCACTGCTTTCTTCCCTTGGCAACTTGCATAGAAGTTTAGGGACCATAAAAAACGAGACCACGAAAAAGAAGCTTTTAGGTCAGATCCAGCTGAAATCATCCAAGTCTTGTGTCATAAGTGTGTGTGTCTTCAGCAATTCTGTGGCACCCAACCCTGAGAAGCACCGTGGGCTAATTCAATAATCAATATTGTTTTGGAAGTCACTTAAAGTACCCTGACAACCCTTTAGAGTATCATGTCTGATACTGGGGTTTTTTTCTTTGTCTTGGAAACATTGTCAGCCCAAGTGGGTTAACTTTCATTAATTATTTATTATCTATCTATCTATCTATCTATCTATCTATCATATATCTATCTACTATCAAATATGTATATGTGTGTATACTTAAATAAATTCACTTAAATTTATTGTGTACAATTTTAGGCAATGATAAAATAATAAGATTTCTTGACATTTTATCAACCAATTTGATTGCCATGTCTCTCTTCCTTCTCTATTGACCTCCTCCTTCCTTCCCAGTTGGAGCCTGTACTGGCTAGATTTGTGTCGACTTGACACAGGCTGGAGTTATCACAGAGAAAGGAGCTTCAGTTGGGGAAATGCCTCCACAAGATCCAGCTACAAGGCATTTTCTCAATTAGTGATCAATGGGGGAGGTCCCCTTGTAGGTGGTGCCATCTCTGGGATGGTAGTCTTGGTTCTATAAGAGAGCAGGCTGAGCAAGCTAGGGGAGTCAAGGCAGTAAGAAACATCCCTCCATGGCCTCTGCATCAGCTCCTGCTTCCTGATCTTTTTGAGTTCAAGTCCTGACTTCCTTTGGTGATAAACAGCAATGTGGAAAGTGTATGCTGAATAGACCCTTTCCTCCCCAACTTGCTTCTTGGTTATGATTTTTGTGCAGGAATAGAAACCCTAACTAAGACAAATTGGCACCAGCATAGTGGGGTATTCCTGTGACAACCTGACCATGTTTGCAGGAGGACTGTGGAAGGACTTTGGAACTTTGGGCTTGAAGATCAGTGTTAAGAGCTCTGTGGGATGTTGTGTAGGAGCTTGGAAGAAAATTTTGAGAACAGTGCAGAAGATGGAGGCCTGGCTTATGAAATTTCAGAGGGAAATTTAAAGACTCTTTTCAGGGCCATTGTTAGTTTGATTGTGAAGATTCTGTGGTTCTGGTTAGCTGGGGCTGAAGAATCAGCTGTGATTAACAAGATACCAGAACTACTAAAGTGAAACCGTTGTATTACTGGGACTATTGATGCTGGTTATCTAGAGCTAAGAAACTAGTGGTGATTAAGAAGAGACCAGCATCATTGAGGTGACATCTTCTGAAAAGAGTTTTCTGAAAGCTCAAAGAGGCTGTGTTCCAGAGATAGCAAAGTTGTACCTCGTGCTGCAGCAGGACTTGGTAATGTGTAAGAGTCACCCAGGTGGTATTGGTTTTGAAGCAATGAAGGGGTTATGTAGAGCAGCTGAGGCTCAGCACTGTGAGAGGCCATGGAAGGCCATTGGTGAAGGTGCAGCCTCAGTTGCAATTGATGGCCCAAGACTGAAGGGGTCATGCGGCGTTTTGGAGATGCCAGTACCATGAGATGACCACCAAGAACAGCAGCAGCAATTGAGTATGGGCATCTGGAGCCTAGAGGAAAAGCTGTGTGCTACAAAGGACAGGGTTGGAGAAGTGACCCAAGCTCATGGAGGAGCCCAGAAGATCATGAGTTGGATCCCAAACATTGGACAGTTAGAGTTTAATTTTTGCTTTTAATTGTGACTGTGCACTGATATTTTTCCCTCTTGAAGGAAGAAACTATTTTAGTGGATCCCATAATTAAGAGACTTTTAATTGTAAAAAGACTTACGGATTTTAAAAGATATTGGATATTTTAAAAGGATTGAACTTTTAATATGTAAAGACTGTGGGACTTTTAAATTTGTTTAGATCTTGGGGTTGAATAAGAAACTAAGGGTTGAGGCTTACTAGTGATGTGTTTGTGTGTCAAGTTGACAAGAGGTCAATTGTACTGGCTAATTTTGTGTCAACTTGACACAGGCTGGTGTTATCAGAGAGAGGAGCTTCAGTTGTGGAAATGCCTCCACAAGATCCAGCTACAAGGCATTTTCTCAATTAGTGATCAAGGGGGGAGGTCGCCTTGTGGGTGGCCATCTCTGGGATGGTAGTCTTAGTTCTATAAGAGAGCAGGCTGAGCAAGCCAGGGGAAGCAAGCCAGTAAAGAACATCCCTCCATGGCCTCTGCATCAGCTCCTGCTCCCTGACCTGCTTGAGTTCCAGTCCTGACTTCCTTTGATGATGAACAGCAATGTGGAAAGTGTAAGCTGAATAAACCCTTTCCTCCCCAACTTGCTTCTTGGTCATGATGTTTGTGCAGGAATAGAAACCCTGACTAAGACAGAGCCCCACTCCCACTTATTCTATTTCCCACATCACATCACCTGTATCCTGCTATATATTTACTCCCCGATATATTTCCTTTATATATTTTCTCTTTATACATTTTCTTTTTCTTTCTTTGTCTTTATTTTTGTGGTTATTCCATGTTGTATACTTACAGCTGAGGATTTGGAACCAGACATCAATTTGAAACTAGAAACTCTAAAGCTTCTTAAAGAAAACAGTTGGTACCTACATACAGGAAATGATTTTCTCAACAAGACTCCATTAGGCAAGAAATTAAGGCCAAAAGCTACATCCAAGACCTCATAAAACTAAAACTCTTCTGTAGAACTAAGGAAAAAGATCAATCAAGTGAAGAAGGAATCCAGAGTGTTTTTTTTCCCTCTATACTTCAGGAACATCTAAAGAACTCAAGTTAAACAAACAAACAAACAAACAAACAAACAAACAAAGGAACCAACAACCAAAACCACAAATGTAACAGTTAAGGAAGCAAATGGCCTAATTAAAAAAAATGGACCAGTTATCTAAACAGAGATCTCCATAGGGAAAAAAAAAAGATGGTTAAAACTGATATCAAAGATAGCTTACTCTTAGCAATCAAGGAAATACAAAATAAAATAATTTGAGAGTTCATGTCAGGCAAGTCAGAATGGCTAAGACCAACAGAATAACCAACAACAACTTTTTGACAATGTAGAGAAAGAACACTCATTTACTGTTGGTGTGAATGTATATTGGTATAGTCACTTTGCAAATTAGAATGGAAAAAACAAAAAAACTTCCAAAAAATCTAGCATATGATCCTGCTATATCATTCTTAGCATATGCCTAAGTACTTGACTCCACATTTACTTGCTCAGTGATGTTCATAGCTGCTCTATTTATAATGACCAGGAAACAGAAGGACTGTCAATGTCCTTCAACAGATGAGCAGATGATGAAAATATGGTACACTTATACAGTGTAATTCTATTCAGCTGCAAAGAAAATGAAATCATGAAATTTTCAGGTAAACGGGTGGAATTCCGAAAGATCATATGAGTGAGACTTTCCTAGATCTGTTGTCCTAATTCCAAATTAAGAATTTAGTTATTAAAGATGCTTTGTGGTATGTAGGAAAATAAATTTGTCACAATAGCAACTCAGCAGGGACAGAAAAATCATCAGATGTGTTTCTTAATCCAATCATTCTCAAGATTAATTTGATAAGAACAAAAACTTTAATTCTAAAATTATCGGTAATAAATAAATAAATAAATAAATATTTGGACCCACAAGTAGTCTATTTCTCAGAAATCTGTAAAAGTCACAAACATATTAAAGACCTGGAGGCTTTTAAACTTCTTCCCTCTAGTATATACATTTTGTTTGGATGTTAGATCTATTTCTGGGTGTGTGTGCATATATGTAGCATGCATAAGTATGCGGATTTGCCATGTGCAGAAATCAGATGGGATTGTAGAACATCCTTCTGTCTTCCCTTGATTCTGTTATTAATAATCAAATCATAATAAATCTCAATTCGTCTTGTTGGATTGGTTGAAAGTGAATGCTTAAAGTAAAATAAGCAACACCATTAAGCACACTAGCTCTGTTGGGGAATGATAGAGAATACCACTGGGAGAATTTCACGAGGGGGGCATCTGTATTCATAGACATATCACTCACGCCTGGCAACTGATGGAGCTGGCATCTGGCACATAAGTCTAAGTGACATTCCCATTGGACTGTGTTCATTAAAGCTGAACTGATAGATAAGTAGCGCCAGGAATGAGGGAGGAGTCACAGCTGTAGAGGGGACAGTCAAAGCTACTCTCTTGATCTGCCAGTTACTTCTCTCAGGTGGAGTTTGAGTTCTGATATTGCGACCACATGAGTATGATAAGTAAAGGAATTAGTGAGCCAGTCCACCTGCTGAAGTTTTAGGTTTTTATTTTTTATTTGTGTGAATGGGAACAGATAATTTTGCTGAGAAATCTCTTGAATCTTGTTAATGGACAGACTCAGAAGCTAAAATAATCAGGACCTTTGTGGTTTATGCACATGAGAAAAGGAACATGTCTTATTGGATCTTGTCATGAAGAAAGGGGAAAGACATTTGCATTTCCTTTTATGGTTGTTTGGTTTTTTTTGTTTGTTTTTTTGAGACAGGGTCTTCCTATGTATCATAAATTGGCCTTGAACACAATCACAGTTTGTTTTCCTGTGTTTTTGATAAAATACTCTGAAAAAAGCAACTTAAGGGAGAAAGGGCTTATTTAAGCTCACAGCTCAGGGTGCAGTCTAGACAGCAGGGTCTTGAAAGAGCTTTTACCTTACCTTATATCCATAGTCAGAAGAAAGCAATGCATGCTTTTGTGTGAGCAAGTGTTCTGCTTGCTTTCTTCATCTAGCACTAGAAATGGTGGGTCTTCTCACAGCAATGGATGCAGTCAGCATAATGCCCCAGAGGACTAGGAGGGTCATTTCCTATGGAAGTCTCAATTTTTATTTTTATTTTTTTTTATTTTTTCTTGGTTACTTTATTTATTTACATTTCAAAAGTATCCCCCTTCACAGTTTCCCCTCTGCAAATCCCCTATCCCACCCTATGCCGGTGCTCCCCCCTACCCACTCTCACCTCACTGCCCTATCTTTCCCCTATAATGGGGCATCAAGCTTTCACAGGACCAAGGGCCTCCCCTTCCACTGATGACAGATAAGGCCATCATCCTCTGCTACTTATGCAGCTGAAGCTATGGGTCCCTCCAAGTGTATTCTTTGGTTGGTTTAGTCCCTGGGAGTTCTGGGGGGTTTGGTTGATTGATATCGTTGATCTTCCTATGGGCTTGCAAACCCCTTCAGCTCCTTCAGTTCTTTCCCTAACTTTTCCATTGGAGTCCCAGTGCTCATTCCGATGGTTGACAGTGGGCCTCAGCATCTGTATTGGTAAGGCTCCATCAGAGCTTCTCATGAGACAGCTATATCAGGCGCCTGTCAACAAGCACTTCTTGGCATCAGCAATAGTGTCTAGGCTTGGTGACTGCATATGGGATGGATCCCCATTTGGGCAGTTTTTGTTAAGTAGACAACAAAAGCCATCAAAATTATCTAGGCTTCTTGCTTCAGCCGCCTAGTGCTGATGGTGCCATCATGCCAGAAATTATTCCTATTTCTATAAGGGAGGAAGAGGAGATTTGATAATTCTTGAATTTGGGGGTTAAAATGTAAGGAATGAGTAACCAGAAGAGTGAAGAGAAAGGCAATCTGTATCTGCTAGAAACCAAGAACTTAATTTTCATTTCACATGTTTCATATTTTCATTTCCTTTGCTTGTAGGCTTAGATCTTTTCAAAACCTACTTTATTTGGGGTTCTTAAATGATTCAATCCCCCTTCTAACCCATCAACCAGAGGTAGGGGGAAAAGAAGGTTAATAGGAAAAAGGTGTGTGGACCTATTTAGAAGTTCCTTGTGGGGTAGGGAGACAATTCCAGTCTTCATTGTCAGGATATCAGCCGCCTAGTTTAACAGCAAGACTTTGTAGTGGTGACACGATCCAGCAGAAACAGCAAGGCTCTGCTGAATCAGCATGCCTCAGTGGAAGCAGCTAGAGTCAGCTGGAATACCACAAGAAGTTCTTTGGTATGTTTTTCTCTGTGAAGTGAAGACCAGCCAAGTGATGCATGGCGTAGTAACGTAGTAATGCAAGAGCATCCTCCCACTGTTTGTGGAGTTTCATTTATCTTCTTTCTAAACATCACACACCTTCTAGAGTGTCTGTTTTTCATCAAAACATCACCTGCCCTCCCACAAGACAGCTTCCAGGAAAACGTCACGTGACACAATGAGTTGTTAACGAAACTGGAAATTTCTACTTCATTTTTTCTCACTTTCCAACTCTTTCTCCCTCTTACAGTCCCTCCCTTTCTCCCTTCCTTTTTTCCCTCCCTCCTCTTCCTTCTTTCATTCTCCCCCTCCTCCACTTTTTTTTTTTTCTTTACCTTTCTGTCTTTATTTTTGAAGCATGGGCAAGGAAACATCCAGTTACTAGCTGTCAAGAGGACATAGATAAAAGGGCATATATAAATTCCCTCCTCCTCTTCTATTTTATTTGGCAGGAAAGAATAAAAGGTAGTAAGGGAAGGTAGTAATTATTGACCCTTGGTATTAACTTTGTTCTCTTGGGTAAGCACATAATTAGGTTGTTCTTTAAAATGCATATTATGTAGTTGGCAGCACACTCTGGCTCAGATCTGATAACTTCTTATGTAGGCAGCTTTTAAAATGTACATCATGTACCAAAGGAGCTTTTCTGGTCTATTGGGTAAATATGTATTAAAGTAATTTTTAAAATACTTATGTACTCAATAGGCTGGAAGTGGTCAATGGTTTAATGAATAGTCATACATTTTTAAACGTGTATTATTATTTATGCACTGACCCAAGTTAGAAAAGTCTCTATATAAATGGCATATTCCTGATGACTGTGTAATTTTGCAGTAAAATCTTAAAAGTATTTCAGGAGAGCGGGAGCCAGTTTTAAAATTGCGTTATCTCCTTGTCCCTTCACCTCGTTTTTCCTGCTTCTCCTCCTCTTATGGGATGTATTTTAATAGGTTCATTTTATGGCCTCCCCGCTGGCCTAATTTCATTTTCATAGATTAAAGCTGATTTACATTCTAATTGTAATTTAAATTTAGAATTTATCCTATGTTGATTCATAATGCCTGGCACACAGTAGGAACTCAATCAATATCTACCGAATGGGCTTTTATTTGCAGTCATGTGGGTAAGCACAAGCATTAGTCCTGTGCCTCAAATGCTAAGCACCATATAAGGAGCTTCTCTCCATCACAAATGGAAAATTTTGCAGTCCGAAAAGGAAGCACGTTCTGTTTTCAGCTTATCTGTCACACAGCTTTCTCTCACTCTGTCAGTTTACTTATCTATGCAAGGGGAGCGATAGTGTAACAGTTCAGGTTTCTCAGGGATCTGTGGTCCCTTTATACATTAAATGCCAGAGATAGAACCCATGCCCACTGAGCCCTCAGAGTGCCCCTTTTGTATCCTTTGACTTAAGTCTTTAGCCCAGAATCATGAGATATGTTTGTTTTGAAACATTAGAGGTTTCAAAACTCCTCAGTATGCTAGTCATAAGTACCAAGGGGTAGGTGGGAAAAGCCCAGGGTAGTGAGATGGCTCAGCAAGTAAAGGTGCTTGCGACAAAGCCTGATGACCTGACTTGTTCATCCCAGAATCCACATGATAGAAAAAAATGGACTGCTGCTGTAAGGTAACTCATATTCATATACATAAATAATTTTTAAAAATCAGAAAATACAACCTAATAGACCTGTATCATCCTCTAGCATCAGAAGCATAATTATTCAATAATTCTCTGTCCTGTTTGCAGACCTCAACCTCCTCTGGCCATTGCTGGCCACCGATATCCATAGTACTCTTCATATGCCAGAATTCTCTGTTTTCTCCCACCCCCTTTCCTCCCAGTGTAGCTCTACTCCAGCATTTGTAGTGGTTTATTTTTTCTTTCCTTCCCCCATTCCATGTATCTTGTGGGAATACAAGAAGGTTCTTTCTTAATTTCAGAAAATTCTACAAATAAACAAACCACCTGCCAAAAAGTGAGATTTTTTTTTTTTCTCTAAGAGCAAGCAGGGTAATGATATCTCCTGCAGCAGAACACAATACCAAGGGGCTTGAGAATACGCATTATTAACATGCTCAGTGAGCTGCCTCAAATCCTATATGGAGGGAGGGATGGTATAAATAAGTAAACACATTCCTTGGATCTTTACTGTCTGAGGTTTGGTGAGCTGCTTTAGTCTCGGAAGCACATTAAAATTGCTGCTACATAATTGGATTTGTTTGCTATTAGGGTGTAGATCTCCAACATCTCCCCATGTTTTCCACATTCAAGAAGAAGCAATGGTTTTATCTGGATGCAAATGCTACCAGGAAGGTGCCTTTTGACCCACTTGAAAGCTAGGGAAGGAAAGAGAAGGGTGCAAATTCTCATGTTCGCACTATACTTGTGGCATGGCATTTCCAGCAGATGGCTGGGCCAATGGGCATGCTAGCTGTCAAAATACCTGTTGTTGTGTTGGCCTATGGCATTTTCTACCACTAAATTTAGACTTTAAATGTGTCACGGTTTCAAACCAGGAAGCTACGACATACTCAATGACTTTCTTTCAAATGAAAGTTCTAAATACAGCACCAGGGAACATAAGCCAATCCCAACATTTGGGGGACTGAGGCAGGGAGAATATGAATGAGGCTCACCAGGGCCTCTAGAGGGAGGTCGTGTATGAAACAAGAAAAGATGAAACCTCAACCCAAATCAAACCAGCAAGAAACAAAACAAAACACAAATAAGCACAATAAAGTCCCCACTAACACACATGCAAAAGGAAGCGCATCTTTTCTTAGGGTCGTTTTATGTATTTTCACTTCTACTTTGTTTTTATTCATTTACTTAAGATTTATTTACTTTATTTTCTGTTTCTACACATTTTGCCTGAACTTATGCCTATGAAATGTGTGTGTGTGTGTGTGTCTGTCTGTGTGTGTCTGTCTCTGTGTGTGTGTGTGTGTGTGTGTGTCTAGGGCCTGTGAAAGTCAGAAGAGGGTACTGGATCACCTGCAACTGGAATTACAGATGTTTGCGAGCTGCCATGGGGGTGCTGGGAATCAAACTTGTGTAAGAAGAGCAGTCAGTGCTCTTAACCACTGAACCATCTGTCTAGCCCCTGGAATACACTAAAAGATATTTTCTATGGTTGTTCTTGATTTCTTTTAATAAGAAACTATCTGTTTTTAAAGCCACTGTTAGCAGAAAGCAGTCTTTTCTTTTCTTTAATGTTAGAAGATAGAGATAACATTTTTCCAAGTAGCTCGTTAAAGGAGAGCTAGAAATACTGAGCACAGGTGATGCTCTTAGCATATTCTTAGACAAATTTGGCTTTTCTCGAACTTAGAGGCCCATATAATTTTAGGGATAAAGACAGAAAGCAGAATCCCTACAGGAGAAACTTAGTTTTAAGTCCAGTCTGTTGGGTAGATTTGAAGAGAATCGGCATTTGCAAGTTCAGAAGGTAGCTAAGGCTCAGGCTTTGGTTCGCCAATTGCAGGGACCCAATTTAATTAGTAGAAATATAGCTCAGCTTATCGTTAGCTAAGGGGTCACAGATTGCCCTGGCTGTTCACAGAACAGCTTATCTCTTCCAGGCTATCCAAGGGAAAAGATAGCAGAAAGATTAGCTGAAGAGTGAGCCTCTGCAGCAACAGACACTGATAGAGTCCCCCCGCCCCAGTAACTTTGAGGCTCTCATTTTGGGATAAGAAAGGAGTTTGCAGGGACCGTTCATTCAAGGCTATGAGTTGTGGTAGGGAGCGGGAGTTAGCATGCACAGCATGGATGTATTTAAGAATGGGGCCATGTAAAAAAGAACCTAAGAGAAGGTATAGAAAAGATTGTTTTACAAGAAAGGCAGGTGCACGCCAGAGGCAAGGATATTATATGATAAGCAGGGATGACCTGCATGCACTCGAAATCTATAATCTCAGATAAGAAAGGTGCTTCTGGAATCAAGACCAAAAGGTCAGAGATAGCCCTTAGGAGACCAAGATTCTTAAGATAAATGTGAGCAAAATGGGCAAAAAGTGTGGCTATGTGTGTCTGTCAGTGGAATACTGATCGGCGTGCTTCAACACTACTTGCAGAAGTGGTCTTCAGGGAACTGCAGACACTGAATGTACAATTGGTTGGGAATAATTCAGACCTGGAGCACCCTCCAAGGACAGTTTTAGAATCTGAATTTTTTTTCTGCCCTTTCTGTTCATTTAAAGTGTATTATTCATTGGGCAGTCCTTGTTCCTCTGGCTTCTCCCTGCCCATGGAGGTATGAGGCTATAATCTTAAATTTGATATCTGTCCCCACTTCCAATCCATGTGATAGTGCTAGGAACAGGATTAATGATTCTTACCAACTGCTGCTTGAATATAGTGCTTAATACTTTTTGTGAACCAGAGGAGAAAATGGTACCAACAGGAATATTACCTTCAGTGTGTCTTCAGTGGACTGCCAGGCATATCTGAGATCTCTTTGCTCCCACTGCTGCAGCATGATCACAGGAATTTCCCAAGACAAGGCACATAAGACACCTAGTTGTTGGAGAAAAAAAAATGTCCAGATTACTTGTCCTGGGTCTGGCCTCTCCAATAATTCTTAATTTTGTTTTTAGTCTTTCATTATTTTAGGGCAATATCACAGAAAAATTGAAAGGACACATCAGATAACCTGCAATTCACACATGATCTATATCTGTCCTCAGGGATGTTCCTTTGCTAGAATTAGGCATTGGCATGTCTTTACATTAGTTCCAGGACAGTTGTACTGTTGTAGTTTTAAGTTTTATATTAAAATTGGTTAATTATACATTAGAGGAATGTACGATTTATCTTGGGCATTTAATTTTAGCCTCCTCATCTTCTCTTTCTCCTCCTCTTCTTTCAAAATAGTTAAAGTTTCAGGTCAAAGCACAGACATATGTACAAGGCTTCCTCGATACAGTTAGTATGTAGTTTCTGTGGTTCAGAGTTTAGGGATGACTTCGCTCATTATCTTCCCAAGGCTTAAGCAGTTTGCGGTGTCATTGGAGACCTGGCTGTGGCAAGTTTGCTTTCAAGCTCCTGTTATTGTCTACATTTGGTTCCTAAGGCTCTGTGGCCCTAGAGTCTCACTTCTTGCTGATCATCGCTTCGAGGCTGCTCCAGGTTCTTGCCATTCTGGTCTTCTCAACATGACTTCTCATTTTCTCAAAGCCAGAAAAAAGAAAGTTCTCTACAAGAGCAGCATTCCATTTCTATTTAATGTCAGCAAGTACTCATAATTACATATGCATCTTGACCTTACTTATATTCATATTCAGAAAGGCAGAAACAAGTTATAGTGTATATACTCGAGACAGGGAGAATGCCTAGGTCCCTAAATACTAGGAAGCAGGAACCCTGAGGTCCATCTTAGAGAAAATACCATATTTAATATCTAGAATCCTTTCAATGACAATAGTTTTAATGATAAAAATAAGTAAAAGCTTTTTATTTATTCATTGAAAAATCATTTCACATAACTGGCTTTGTTTGACTAATGAAACAACATGTTCTGTCAGATGCATAGAGACAAGCCTAAGGACGAGTACCTAATCTTCTTGGGCCAATTGTCACCATTTACTCTAAGATCTAGAACAGATCTCCACAAGGATATTTTGCTACACTGTAAATAGAAAAATGGTGTTTACTTTAAAAAAAATCATCAAAGATTGGTCACCAAGTAAGGTCCATCTAACTTGCTTTTTTTTTTTTAACCCACAGAAAAGATGTTTAGGATAATATGGAAGCTCAGAATATCTGGACCAAAAGCTTCAAAAGAAGTTCTTTCTCTGTCCATTGAAAATAGAACTGGATTGGAATCTACTATATGTGAACCCATTAAGTGCTTGTAGAAGAAATGCGCTCAAAGGGCACCCATCCATCCTCCTTAATCAATGAACTTATAGGTTTGTGAGAGGGCAGCTCTGTTGTCAATGACAGAGCTCAGTCTTTATCTTGCTCCTCTGGCACACTTCTGTTGATGAAGCGAATGACTTTCAGGATCTTATGGTTGAAGAGAGGAACAATGGCTGAATTGTGACAAAATAAGAATTAATAATTGGTAACAGTGGCTTGACTCTAGTAGGACACATATTTCTAATGCTCTTGAAGTTCTTCCCCTGGAATGCAAGGGCAAAGCAAGGGTCAATTTGTGGAAAATGGATTATCAAATTAGGAACTTAGGTTATTCAAGTTGAATATGAGCTATCTATGTGACATGGTTGCCACAGAGAATAATACAAATAAAGTGGTAATATACATTCATTGAAATGAATGTCTAGAGATGGAAGAAAAATATTTTAGAGCTCCTCCACGTAGAGGTTTCATCTGAAAGAGTCATCTATTATAGGCATGCCTTTATTTGCTTTTTTGCATTTTGAGGCAGATATCCCTAAGTAGCCTGGGCTGGTCTTGAACTTGTAATTTCCTAGCTTGATCCTTCTAAAAGCTGGACTTACAGGAATGAAGCACAATATATCCTTTAGGAGCTAAGAACAGATTTGAACTACATGTTGATAGTGCAATCAGTCACTAAGAAGTTGAGGAAGTTATAATGTAGGACCTGGACAGGGTGCCTCAGGAGAGAAATCTCCTTGAATGACTTGAAAGTCTTTCTTCTATGAAGGAGGGGGAAAGACTCTTTCAGAATTGATTCACTGGTGAGATAGGAGACTAACTTCTACAAGTTGTCTTAAGACTGGTTTCAGAATTCTAAACCCTGTGAAGTTGGAGATATTGGCTTGGGAAACAAGTTCACTGTCAAGGCATATTTTAGTTGTGTGAAAGAAAACCTGATATGGTGTGGTGGATTGGCTCAAGCATCAGATTTGTAGTTAGGTTGGAGAATAGCATTTAAAGCCATCTCAAGCCATAATCAGCAGTTTTAAATCCTATTATACAAGAGGTTTAAAAAAATGCCATATATATCTTGGTTTTACCCCATCCCTAAGAAATAATTAGTTCAAATTATTTCATATATGATGTGTGTGTGTGTGTGTGTGTGTGTGTGTGTGATTTTTATACATGTGCATGTACATTTAGAGGCTAGAGGCTAACCTATAGTGGCTTCCTCTAACACTCTCTGGCTTAGCTTCTTTGGGATAGCATCTCTCACAGAATCCAGTGCTATCAGAGTGGTACATGTCTGACCAGCTAGCTCCGGGAATCTGCCTATCTCAGAAAACCATGGCAAACCCCTCTGAAAAGCCACATGCAAAGTTATGTCCTACAACCACTTTATGGACTGAGCAATGTAGCCAATCCTATATAGACTCTCCCAACCCCCTCTCTCTCTTCTTTTTTTGGAGATTGCCTTAAGTAGACTACTAGATCAGCCTCCAACTTACTATGTCTCAAGATGACCTTGAACTTCTGACCTTCCTGCCTGTACTCCAGTTCTGGGATGACAAGAATGCACGATGAAGTTCAGGTTTTGTAGTACTCGGTCTGGAACCCAGGGCTTAGTGCATACTAGATGGTTGCTTTATCAGCTGAGCTATAACCTTGGTCCAAGTTATTTTTATGAAGTTATGGCTATAGCTTAAAGAAGTTCTACAAGTAAATTTTTGGGATAATTGATGTTGGTTAGGGGAGAGAACAAAGAAACATTTTTTAAAGTGTCTCATACTTTTTCTGTATTACCATGATTTTGATATATATATATCCCATCAGGAAAAATCTCACTCAGATGTGAATACAAATTATCTTTCCTTCGGAGTTTGTTGCAAAGATGACACCCTAAGTGCCACTTCACTATTGAGCCAATATCTTTGTTTTACAAACTAGGAATCTGACTGAGAAAGGCCTTAACATCAACCAGATAAATGTTCAGGGATGTGTCTAGCACCCATGTAAAAACTAACCAGAACATTGTGTGTTATCCAAGGATTTTGGAGGGTGCCAGGGCCATTGTATCTGTGGTTTCTTTGAGGAAAAAAAAAAAAAAAAAAGGTAACCTTCGATGTCAACTAGATTGACTTACAGAATTATCACCTTTTCAGTTTGCAGAGGGATAACACCCAAGATTGTGATTTCACCAAGAGTTAATGCAGTCTCAGTGCAATCTAAAATGCTGACTTAAGCAATAATAAGTCATATTTATAAACACTCTTTGTATTTTGCCATTGCATTACTTTATACACCGAGCTTAGAGTATTTAGAAACACAAATAATCATGGTGGGGAGAATACATTAAATAACTATTGACCTTTAAGGTGTGCAAGGCATTAAGAAACATATGGTTGTGTTTATAATGTATTGCATAGAAAAATTCATATAATACAGAAATTTATGGCTCAGCATGTTTTTCATACTATCAGCAAAAATAAAGATGTGATATGCATTTTTTTTCTTAAGAAGTCAGGCGAAGATGATTAGTGTAAAACAACAGAAGAAAAATAAAGAAAATAATCAGGGGCAGAAATAAAAAGCAGAGGATGAGCAAAACCAGTAACTGTTGAAGTGAGAAAACTACCAGCATGATGAGATACTTAGCAAGATCGAGAGAGCAAAACCACGCAAGAAGAAAGGGCAGTACATACGAATAAAGTGGTATTCAGGAATCACAGAAAAACACTAGAGAACGTAGAGAAAATTTATTTTGAAAAGTAATATAACCTTAATGCCAAAGCATGAACAATAATAAAACTGGAGAGTTATTGTTCATCCTTTAATAAGATATATCAAATCTAATAAATCAGGAACAGTGAAGAAACAGTGGTATATTACATTAAGACCAAAAGAGATCTGGAACAATATGGTAATGCAAGTTTGGTTAACACTGGAAATGTTTTGATGAAATTTCCTGTACATTCATAAGAGAGGCTGAAACCTATGTGGCCTTTAAAATGAATGCAAGGGAAACATTGGCTAAAATTCTGTATTTGATTATAACATGGAAAACAGAAAAATATTTGATAAAATCAAACATCTAAGTCAATGAGCATGTAACATATTTATGATAATATAGTTTATGAACAGTTGAGACATTTTTGAGAAAATTTTACTCAAACTTGGTACCTAGACTAAAAACCAAAAATAAAACTCACATAAACAAAACAAACAAACAAACCCTAGGTGTTAAGACCAAACAGCTAGAAAGAACTCCAGGGAGGCTGACTTTGTGCAAGTGTGGCTAGGGAGATGGGTACTGACTGCATTGTAAAGCCAGTCATGTGGAGAATCCAAGCCGCTGGCACCACTTCTTCTTGTTCCTCCTCCTCCTCCTCCTCCTCCTCCTCCTCCTCCTCCTCCTCCT
>NC_034602.1:75148344-75152504 GCF_900095145.1 Mus pahari | reverse complement strand
CTCCTCCTCCTCCTCCTCCTCCTCCTCCTCCTCCTCCTTCACTTTGTTTTTTTGAGGCATGATTTCTTTGTATGGCCCTGGCTGTTCTGGAACTCACTCTGTAGACCAGGCTGGCCTCTGCCTCTGGAGTGCTGAGATTAAAGTGTGTGCCACTACTACCTGGCCAAGATCCTCGCAAGTATGGTTCTGGGTAGCCTACCTCAGAAGGATGAGGAGTAGCATATATATAAAGTACTGAAACACATATTTTCAGGGTTCTTACTTATAGAAGGTCCTTTATATAGATGATACCTAGCTCTTTTTTTTGTCACCTAACATAATTAAATATCACTCTTCTGTATTATCAAGAGCATGATATCTTATAGATGGAAAGCATGAATTATATATGCATAAACATGATCATGGAGAAATAAAAATGCCTAATGTTCTTGAGAAAGTGAGCAGGATTAGATATGTAGTGTAATGCTACTTGAATAAATTCAAAGGGCTTAGTGTGTAAAGAAGAATAGAATGGGATATTAGCATTGCAGGTATGAAAGGAATAAAAGTATAAAAATGAGGACATTCTATGATAACTGAAAATCTTAATATGCAATAGTATTTTAGCATATAATTGGAAATGCCAGTTTTTGAAATACCAGAGTGATATTTTTAAGCTGAAAAGGGGAAGCAGAACTCTTGTAAAAACCTATTGTCTACAAGAACTTTCAGACCCCGTGCTCTTACTTTGGAAAGGATTTCTATTATTTGTATAACCTCCCTGACCATATAAAAGCAGCCAGAATTTCAAAGCTCTCAGATGTTCTGAATCAGGGAAACGGAAGAATCATATCCACAGATGGAGGAAGGATATGCAAACAGAGGGTATGTGAAGCTGTCACATTAGCTTTAAAAAAAAAAAAAAAGACAGGATGGTGATATTTTAGGTCCAAGGTACAAAGAGCAAACAGAATGGAGAACTATTTACACATTGCTATTAAATGATACCAAGATAGGTATAGACAATGGTGCTGAGATCATGAAAGAAACACATTTGGAATGAAGGCAGTTCCAAGCAGGAACATGAACCAGGCTAGATTATGAAGGAGACAGTAATATCAACAATTGAAGGGTATAGAAATTTCTGCATAGAGAAAATGGTATTAATGGAGGAAGAAATGTATGTATGTATATAAGTGACATATTTGTAAACTGAATGCACAGCCAGTTTGAGTAAGATTTCCTTCCCTTCTGCTTGAATTTTGGCTTAGGAACCTCCCAAATTATTGGAAAAAACTGAGTGAATTATTGTGAAATAAACTAGTCTTAAACTTTCTTGGAACTTGAATTCTCTGTGGTCTGCTGAGTCTGGCTTCATTAAAACTTCTGTAAGTCAGTATTGTGGACTGAATAAGAAATGTCCCCCCATAGAATCATGTTTGGAACACTTGGTTTTCAGCCAGTGGTACTGTTTTGGAAGGCTCTAGAACTTTTCTGAGAGAGGCACTGACTTGAAGGATTAGGTCACTGGAGGCAGAGGCAAGTCTAAGAGGTTTATAGCCTACTCTTGCTTCTTATCTGTTCTCTGATTCTTGGCTTGTGGACACACCATACCCAATTGCCTCATGCTCTTTCTTGGGCTCTTGGCTTGTGGACACATCATACCCAATTTCCTCATGCTCTTTCTGTCATGGTTTCTCTTACTATGATATGCTGTGTCTTTCCAACCATAGGCCAAAATACATCTTTACTCCATTATGTTGATTTTGCCTGGCATTTGTTTACAGCAACAAGAGAAGTAATGGAAACAGATAGACCACTACTCTCCATTGTTGACCTCTGCTCATCCTGGCCTGACTTCATCAAGAGTAATCCATTTCAGCACTGGATAGTTTCTCTTAGTACCTTAATTTTGTGATGATCTGGATCCTGTTCATTGTCTACATGAACTGTGTCATAACCACAGTTATGAGAGTCCTACACTCATTTTGTTAGTCCAGGATAAAGTTTGCCATTGAGCAATACAAGAACATGTTTTTCAAAAGACCTTCAATTGTAAAGAGTCATCAAGAGAGGTAAAGGCAGGAAGAATTGGAATGTAAGAATAAGGCGATCAATCTGTTTTAAGCAAGAGAGCTAAACAAACTTCCAGGATCTGCTTCCCTCTTGTAGAGTTCCTGCAGGACATACAAGCTACAACACTAGGGGAATATGAACCACATCTAACTGAATCCCATCTGCACCCTAGAAGAAGAGTTGCAGGCATGATGATTGGTTATAGGCCATATGCTGCCTCTCTCTGGGAGCCTGGGGGTTTTGCCTTCATATCTGAGATGATAGCGGACCACTTCAGAGGCAGACTTAGGAGCACTTAGGAAGAAGCCCTGCCACT
This sequence comes from Mus pahari, assembly GCF_900095145.1. Lineage (NCBI taxonomy): Eukaryota > Metazoa > Chordata > Mammalia > Rodentia > Muridae > Mus > Mus pahari. The sequence goes on along the minus strand of NC_034602.1, from coordinate 75,150,133 downwards.
TCAGCACTCTCCAGACTGTGTGCTCAAGTTTTCCTGGAGTGCAGTGGCATGCTGGGAGGGATTCTGAAAACAAAAGGGTGATAGTGAGGTTTGTGTCTCTCACCCTCCTCTCTGCCTCTTGGTGTTTTGCCTCCCTGAGAATCCCGTTTTCACAGTACTGAAGAGAAGGACTCTGGCTTTCCAAGAAGGCTCCTCTCCCTCTGACGAAACGTTCCTGCCTTTCCTCTGAAGGTGAAGAGGAAGGTAAACACTTCTGCCTACTGCGTCTGGTTTATGTGATTGATGCTGGGACTTTTAATTTCCAGGACAAACGATGCATTAGTGGAACTGGGCACACAGGAAGCCGCAGTGCCAGAGAGTTAAGTGCCCATGCTGTACTCAGCGAACAGCCTACTCATCTCAATTGTAAGCAATTAACAGTGATTATCAAGTGCGCGCCGTGGTGGGCGGCACAATGAGATTCTTTCCACTGATGAGACAAATGCACAAACATCTCAGAGAGGCGTAGCCTTGAGAAAGCAAAAGCAAACCACAGTCCCTATGCCAGAACATTCCAGGAAGGGATGACTTTCCTGAATGTTTTGATTTCTTTTAAGGCTCTCAGCAACTCAGACAATTTGGTCATGTGTGGGGAGAACTGGACGTATTTAAAGTTACACATTCTTATGCATCTCGAGTTAGAGAAATTAGAACAAGAAGAAAATAATCCCTATAAAATTGTGCAGCCTTGGGGAGCAAAGCAACTTCTTATTTATTTCAGTATTTCCTTCGGACATAGCACAGCTCTGCAAATGTTGCTGAATGGAAATTGAAATCAGACCCAATTTTCTCAGCTGCTTATAACCGTGCGAGCCCCTTTTTTCTCTGCCATTATTTTTATTTACTTTTTTTTTTTTTTTTTTTTTTTTTTTTTTTTTTTTTTTTTTTTTTTTTTTTTTTGCTTTGTTTAATTTTACCACCTTCCTATTCCCTTCAGCAAAACCCTCATGGCTCTGAGATGTATCTTTTGTTTTTTGCTCTATTGGAGAGATACTAGGAAACAAATATAAAGTTTTATTTCTCCGATCACTTTTATTATAATTCTACAGAAATGTTTCAACCAAAATATTTGTTCTCCACGGCATGATAATGAACAACTGATATCCATTTCAGAGAACTCCCTACTACAGACAGTAAACAATCAGGGGCATTTATTCTGTAATATAGCAAGAAAATAATCAAATGGACCATCAATTAACATGTTCTTCAACCAGCCCACATATTAAATCAAATCATGCAGCTTTCATTTCCTTCAGAGCTTTTATTGATTTTTATAAGACTCGCAGGTTTAACTGCGTGAACTGTCCCAGGTATTCAGAGACATCACCTAAGTCAGAGACTGTCTCAGAGAACTCATTTAAATAAATGTAAGCTCTTGCCTTTCACCATAGCTTCTGGTCTTTCAAGTAGCCAAGGACTTCTTACTTTGATATCCCCAGTGTCTTTGTAGTGCTAGACATGTAGTAGACCTGAAAGAATTAAACCAATTACTCAATAGGGAAATAGAATGACTGCTGCTTCCTTCAAATTCTAAATAATTAAAATTACATTGTTATTCTTTTCTAGAAATGTATGCAATACATCAAAGTTATCCAATTCCATATCTAACTTCATAGTAGAAAATAATAAATTGTTCCACCAAATTCTTTGGTACTCATGTTTTCAGGAGGATTTTTTTTTTTTTTTTTTTTTTTTTTTTTTAATAAATAGGTCATAATGGTATTTCATTCAATCATTGTGAACACCTTTG
>NC_034602.1:75125019-75148220 GCF_900095145.1 Mus pahari | reverse complement strand
TGCTGGGATTAAAGGCGTGCGCCACCACGCCCTGCTGAGGAGGTTTTTTGTTGTTTAAAGATACTGTTATTCATTGTAATTCTTGAATAGGTGATGACATGATATAAAACACTGTATCTCCTTATCAAGGACCAAGGTGAGAAAAAGACCTTAACTGAAGAGAAAAGCATCAATGCCTAGTGGTAACCCAAATCTTTTAATTAATTAGTTAATTAATTAATTTATTCACTTTCCATCCAGTTCCTGCCCCCTCATTCCTTCTCTCCTTTCAGTCCTACCCTTACAAATTCCGACCCTCCTACCCTCTCCCCTTATTCTCAGAGAAGGGGAAACCCCCTTTGGGTACCACATCACTGTGGGATATCCAGTCCTAGTAGATCAAAATGTATCCTCTCCAACTGAGGTCCAGCCAGGTAGTCCAGGGAAGGGAAGGGGAATCCAATGGCAGCCAACCACTTCAGGTAAATTAGCCTTGCATACATGAAACACAATCTTGCCTTTGTTTAAATTTTTTCACCTAGTGGTTATCAAACTGTAAATCCAACTCTAGCTCCTGGGTAGAAGCAATACCTACTTCAACTATTTGGAGAATGTTTTTCTTATTGGAAATGTGTGACCTTAGCATTGCGCTGTATCCATTAGTCAGTTCTATAGATATCAAATCATTTTTGACCAAAGTGCTTTTGTGCTTGCACAAAACTGAGGAATATACACAGTGGTGCACATTATTTATGATTCTTTCTCTAAATTATCTGCTATACACTATTAAGAATCACACCTAGTGCCATTTAGGGCAATAGATTTGTGCCTAGGTTATGTCAAAGTCTAGGTTTGCCCCAACTTCTACAAAGCTCTGATTTTGAATATTTTGACACTAGATTAATGAGAATTAATTCTGCATTGTCTTTGAAGTTCTTTTGACCTTTTCGTGTGAATTAATCACGTTAGCCCTCAGCTCTTCTGACTGCTTTTTATAGAAGTCTGTGAATTCTTGGTAATGAGATGCTGGAGACTGAACAAAGCGTGTCCTGGGCTCTTCTTGTTATGGACAATTAGCATGCCCATCATTATCACCTTAATAACGTTTAACTACAAGTAGACCAAGGATTTCCTTTTATGTGCTTTAGGGATGCCTGCTTAATTGGTGGACTTGCTATGATGGTCAGTGATAATGAACTCCCCTTCTCACTTCTTCCCCAACAGAGTTCATGCCATGAAGTGATGATTAAACTAATAAATATTTCACTCTCATCAGAGATCTGCTTTTTTTTTTTGGTTTGGTTTTTCGAGACAGGGTTTCTCTGTGTAGCCCTGGCTGTCCTGGCTGACCAAGCTGGTCTTGAACTCAGAAATCCACCTGCCTCTGCCTCCCAAGTGCTAGGATTAAAGGCGTGTGCCACCACTGCTCTGCTAGCCACCACTGTCAGGCTAGAGATCTGCATTTTTATTTTCACTGTATACTTTGGTTTCAGATAAGCCTTTTTTTTTTTTAATTAGATATTTTCTTCATTTAGATTTCAAATGCTATCCCCAAAGCCCCCTATACCCTCCCCCTGCCCTGCTTCCCAACCCACCCACTCCTGCTTCCTGGCCTGCCATTCCCCTGTACTGGGGCATATGATCTTCACAAGACCAAGGGCCTCTCCTCCCATTGATGGCTGACTAGGCCATCCTCTGCTATATATGCAACTAGAGACACAGCTCTTGGGGGTACTGGTTAGTTCATCTTGTTGTTCCTCCTATAGGGTTGCAGACCCCTTCAGCTCCTTGGGTACTTTCTCTAGCTCCTTCATTAGGGGCCCTGTGTTCCATCCCATAGATGACTGTGAGCATCCACTTCTGTATTTGCCAGGCACTGGCATAGCCTCACAAGAGAGAGCTATGAAAGGCTCCTGTCAGCAAAATTTTTCTGGCGTATGCAATAGTGTCTGGGTTTGGTGGTTGTATATGAGATGGGTCCCCGGGTGAGGCAGTCAGATAAGCCTTACAGACCATAGAGTTTTAGGTACATTAAAATGACTAGTTTTACTTCTTTTAACTCTCTGTTTGACTGCTCACACATCAAAAGTAGTTGGTTATTTTTGTAGCAGACACACTCTTTTATTTTTGTCCATCATTGGAACTGTGCTATTCTACTTCTTGTCTATGTATATGTAAAAATAGGAGTAACACTTACTTTATTGATTTTGACTTAAGCTAGGAAAATTTAGGCTTTATTGGTTTTCTAGGAAATTAGATTGAGGTTTTCATTCTGTGATATTGGATACATTAATTCATCAATGTATTTATCTCTCTAAGTAAATAAATATTCATTTAAACAGGGTCTTCCTGCTTAAATGACTCCCCTTTAAGTGCCATGAATGAATTACCTTCACAACCTTTTTTTTTTTTTATCAGCTTCATTTAGGTGTGATTTATACCCAGTGTCTTCATACATTTTAATCATAATCCATGCTCATTTTTGAAAAACAATAAGACAATTATATAATTGCCATATAACTCAAACATATAATACTTCTATCTTCCTAGAAAGGTCTTTTTCCTTTATAGTTAGTTTCTTGTCTTTTCACTCAATCCCAAAATGCTGGTGCTTTCTTGCTTTTCTCATATCTATGACTAGTATGGGATGGAGCTACTTAAGGGAAGGACTTATTTTGGCTCACAGTTCAGTGGGCTCAGACCAATTGGCAGGAGTAGAGGGGCTGGTTATTGTCCACGGGCAGGAGTATGAAGCAGCTGATCTTGTGACATCAGACAAGAAGCAAAGTGATGGGCTCAGAAGTGGGGTTGGGCTATAATGCTTAAAACTGCCCACAGTAGCTATGTCAGGTATAAATGTCCTAGGTTCTACAACCTCCTGTTATGTTATCACCATTTGGGAATCAAGCACATTGCATGTTCAAACCATAACTGGCCCTCATAGAATCATTGCCATATCATAATGCAAAGTGAATGTAACATGACGTCAAAAGTCCCCATACTTTTAATAGTCCCCATATTGTTCAAAAGCCCAAATTTTAGTCTAAGACTTGAGGGAAACTCTTAAACTGTCAGCCGTTGTAAAATCAAATGTCCAAGTTCATACTTTCAGTGTACAATTAATAGAGTGTATAAAAATACCTAAAAATAGCACAATAGTAAGGAGACATTAAGACTGAGTTTCAGATGCTGCAGCTCCATGCATCCAGGACACATGATGATACCATTTGGGTCCTGAAGGGATTGGATAGTCTTACCTCTATAGCCCTATGGCCTACAGCAATGTCTTATCCAAGTTGGGGCATCTTGTTCAGTACCTGAAGGTTTCCTTGGTGAGCCATATTTTTTGACTCTTCATTCAAAATGTAGACTCCCCTTGAAACATTTGTCCTTCATTGTCTCTCTTCAGGGCCTTTTTTGCTTGCTACATATTATCTAGTTTCATTGACTCTTTGTCTACAATCTTGGTTTAAACCTCCATGTCCTTATAAGTTTTACAATCTGCATTTTAGCAAAATCAACACCATAAAGTTGATGCCAAATTTTGTTGTTATCTGAATAGATAGCCTGGGACCCCCCTTTTCACAGATGCAATGGTCTGGATTTGGAAAAAGCATTTCCTCATGTGCTTCTGTTCAAGCAGGAACCTTTGTGTGGCATTTCTGTCCACTCACCATTTTTTATGCAGTCTCTTTCAAATTAAATTCTTCAAATGAGTTTGCATTTTTACACAGGAACAAAGTCTATTGTCCTGTTTTAGAGCGCTCTAACTCCCTTCCAGTGCACTAATCCCTAACAGTGACAGCTCCTTTGTCTGCACCTGCTTTAGCATAAACTTGCTTCTTTCTTTGCCAAACTGTATCTTTTCCACAAATTTTTGCTTCACTTGTTGATTTGAATTCTCACTACAAAACTCAATAAATGCAGGAAGCAGTGACCATACATAGGCTGAATGTTATATGGACTTTAATTTTCGTCCATCAAGTGAATTAGTGCATTGCATTTAAATTTAGCTTCATTCAAAATCTGAGGACAAAGGAGGAGTATACATAGCCAGATTCTTGGTCTGAGTGTAGCATCAATAGCACAGCCTTTGTTCTCTTCTGAAACCTAACAACACACTTCACTATCCATATTCCTATTGGCAGTCAGGTTTTTTGGACTACATTCAGATTGCCCAATTAAACTATGACTACAGTATTCTAGGGTTTCTCTAGTCACAGCTCCAAGATCTTCCATAACTCTTCTGCAAACCAGTTCTAAAGACATGTAAACCACAGGGTCAGGTATATCACAGAAATAGACCCATTTCTTGGTTTTGAAATACCATTTTTCCTTTTAAGTTATTTTTTTTCTCATCACTGAGAAAATAATTTATAGAAGCAACATAAAGGAGAAAGGATTTCTTTTGTCTCACAGTTCTGAGGGTAGAAAAGAGGAAAGACAAGATGGCTGGCTCTTGTTCTTGATGGTGGTGGAAGCATAAGGAGATCAGTCACATCATGGCAACAGACAGCAGACATGTTTTAATTTTTAAGAGTGGGATTCATTGGTTCTGCAGTAATTACAAACAGATGTGTGACTTTTTCTAGAGGGGCCATACTGCTACCCATTCTTTTAAGCAGCAGGTAAATGTTCTAGTTGCACTAAATCCTCAACAAACATGGGGCTTATAGAATGCAGAGGTAAGTGACAATTCCATATGCTCTTTAATTTCAACCTATTATAGAAGTAAAGGTGTATGTTTGTATCCTTTTTAAATGAGGGGATCCTTTAAATATTTTAATTTTATATTTTTAATTGAAGATTTATTGCTGCGAAAAGACTTAAGCTTTAGAGCAGTGTAGGTTCAGAGAAAAACGGAGAAGGTACAGGGATTTGATTTTTTTTTTTTTCTGAGACAGGGTTTCTCTGTATAGCCCTGGCTGTCCTGGAACTCACTTTGTAGACCAGGCTGGCCTCGAACTCAGAAATCCACCTGCGTCTGCCTCCAGAGTGCTGGTGTGCACCACCACGCCCGACACGGTTCAGGGATTTTGAAGATCTGTTCCACCCTCACACATAAAGAGTCTATTTGTCATCATTCTGTACCTGAATGGTACACTTATGCCAACTGGTAGACTACATCATATAGTTGCCAGACATCCAAAGTTTACGGTAAAGTTAATTCTTGGTGATATATGTTGAAAGAGCCATTGGTGCAGCCAAGGCCATCTTGGCTTATTCTTGTGATATATAATTTAACCTTTTACAGTAAAGTCTATGAGCCACTTGAGTTTTCTTTTGTAAAGGGTTTAAAGATTTATTTATTTATTTTTTATGTATATGAGTACAATATAGCTTTTCAGATGGTTGTGAGCCACCATGTAGTTGCTGAGAATTGAATTTAGGACCTCACTCTGGCCCAAAGATTTTATTTATTGTAGTTGTCTTCAGACATACCAGAAAAGGGCGTCAGATTGCATTATGGATGGTTGTGNGCCACCATGTGGTTGCTGGGATTTGAACTGAGGACCTTTGGAAGAACAGTCAGTACTCTTAACTACTGAGCCATCTCTCCAGCCCTTGTAAAGGGTTTAAAATCTGCATTTATATATATTCTTTATTTCCTCATATGTGGACATTCAGTTGTTCTAGAACCATTTATTTTCTCTACTGTTTTGTCCTTGCTTCTTTGATGTAGGTCAGCTGGCTATATTTATGTGGTGCTATACATTTTCTTACATTTTATTTTTATTCCAAAACCTACTATTCAGGAGGAAAGGTTTGAACTAGGAAGGTGGGTCTTCTTGTTCTTGTTCTTCTTGTTCTCCTCCTTCTCTTCTTTTTCCTCCTTCACCTCCTCCTCCTCCTCTTCTTCCTCCTCCTCCTCCTCTTCCTCCTCCTCCTCCTCTTCAAAGAAAAAGCTGTGAATTGATGGCTATCACCTGAATTTGGTTGTTCAGTTTTGTTATAATTTATTTCTGTCATTTCTGCAGTTATTGCTCCTTGTAACATCAACAGTTTAGCAAAATGAGAAAAATGTGAAAATAAACATTGATTAGTGGAGGAAGGTTCCTTGACCTTTAATGTCAAAGATGAAGACAAAATACAATTAGCTGAAGTGGCCTCATTAATTTTCATCAATAAAGGAAGAATACTGTGAGATTCACACTTTAACTTAGATTAAATGCTCAGCACATATAATGTGTGTGATACAACGAGCATAAAACACGTCCTTCTCAGTATTCAGTGACTGATGCCAACAGACAGACCACTAGATTCGAGGTGATGCTTTTATGTTTGCTGTCTACTAGGGAAAATCTTAGAAAAGAAACCATGAAGGATTTTGAAAATATTTTTAATGTGCTACATGGCTTGTGTGGGAGTAGGCTATTGAGAACTTCAAGCTTCATTTACAAACTAAAATAATTCTATTGCAAATATCCACTTTATTTTAGTTTTCAGTCTAGACATTTAAGTAGAGATTTCATTATGAAACACTCTCTACTTATGATAAGATTTTAGACAGGTGGAAAATGGCCAATAGACACTAATTAGTGGCTACGTTATTATAATAAAATAAAGACAAATTACTCTCAAGGTTTAGAGTAAATTGTAAAGCTGAGGCACTGCTGAACTGAAATGCTGAGCCTAAGTATTGCTTGATCTTTTTGTTCTAATTAGATTTTATTTATTTTCAGTATCTTGTGAAGACACTGAGAACAGATCACAGAAATAGGCCATTATGCAGCAATGTCATTTGAGCATTTGAAAGACAAAGTAATCCTTGGTATGGCAGTCATAATGTCCAGTCTTTATGTGACTGTCTCACAAACAAAGGCTGCCATACGTCCTTAAATATCTTTCTCAAATGCATCTCAGCTGTGGCTCTGATGAATACATGTTTTACCACTGAGTATGCCATAAGTAGGGAAAGTATCTTCAGGAGGCAGAGTGGTCTCATTAAAACTCAATTCAGAGAAACACAAAGACAGCAAAAAAGTACCTCTTGTCTCCAATCTAGTCAATGAGAACTCAAACAACTTTGAGGGAATACTACATTCTGATTTTATTAAGTCTAGTATGTTATGTACAAATATGGCCAACATTCTGCATTTGCTATATTTTCGTCCTTGATTTAGAAAGGAAAAGCTGCTTACATTATTGATATATACTATTTATTAGTACATATAGTATTAACTGGAAGTTCTTAACTGAGGCTCTTACTTGATGGCTCAGAGGAATTGATATATTTAAACAAAGTTTTGATTTGAGAATGTGTGAGTCAAAATATTTAGTACCCATAGGACCTGGCAATGAAACAATCAGAAAAGGTGTTGCTATGAGCAGGGAAGATGAAGTGATGGGTTCTAGCAGGTAGATGACAGGAATAGTTGTCCCACATGAATGAGAGAGAAACTGCACATGCAGAGAGAAGGAAAAAGGGGGGAGAGAGACAATACTGTCTGGATTATATAGGGGAGAGTCTCTCGGGGAATGACAGCCCAGTGAACGGGCTGGGAAAGTCAGGGTATAGGACATGGTATTATGCCAGGTAGGGACTGAAGGATGCTGGGAGAACCTGGAGGCCAGGTCTGCTTTGGTAAGTAAACTATGCACCTAAGTCCCTTATCCTGGGTCTGAAACACACCAATAAGCAAGAATAAAGCCTGAGAAGCAATAGCCACTTAGGAAGACAGAAGACAGGTGAGTACACCAGAAGACCAGTATTGTGTTAGTTGCTAAGCTGACGCCACATCCCAGGTTACTCAGCTCTTAGAGAGGGCCTGCTTATCATGCCCTGACATTCCTCTTCCTAAATAAATGAGCTATAACTTATATCTCATTTTTTATTGTAAACCAAACCAAACCAAACCAAAAAAAAAACAAACAAAAAACAAAAAAAAACAAAACAAACAAACAAAAAACAAAAAAACAAAACCAAAAAACCAAAAACCAAAAAAAGGCCTTTAACTTAATCTTTTGCTTGGCTCTACTCCCCAACAGTGTTTATGTGGATTTGTTTAAGTTATTATTATTTTTATTTTTGTCGATCTTTCTTATGTATTTGAGACTGCAAAGTTCTTGAGTTTGGAATGCCTTTTGGTCTTTTTAAAGCATTCCTGATGATGGTCAGGCTGGCTGATGATTGAAGCCAGGGGAAGATGTGATTATGTTTTTCTTGTATGGGTTCTTCCCACTGTAATTATCTCCTTAATAGCATTTTCCAGGGTCTGAACACTTCTACTTCAGTCCTTCCCTTTGCCATCAAACGTGAACCCCTGCAGTAGCTTAACACATCTCTCTGTCCTTTACTCTTCCCGTGGACTGCTCTGTCTCATTGCTTCACTTCAAATTTGCAGCTTTCTCTCTCACTCTCCACTGCTGCCCTAGACTTTACCTGAGTGATTGTCCTCATCACCACACGTTGCCTGCAAGCAGTTCGTCTGCTCCGTTTCTGCACACCCGCGTGATTGGTTCTGTTCCCAGCATTTCCATTCTTACCCTTCAATCTCACATGGCCTTCCTATTTTCTGAAGAGTCAAGTTCATTATTCCTATCCATGTTAGGTGTCCAAGTTCTGAATGATTTTGTTTTCTTAGTTTCATTCAATGTGTCTGGTTTTCTCTTCTACTTCTTTTAGATTTCCAGAATTCTCTCCTTACAACTGTCTCAACTGCTTTTGCAAGCTAAACGATTTGACATATAAGGAGACATGAATTTTTGGAATAATTTCATCTTGAAACCTGGTATTACTCATGATCTATCTTCATAGTATTGAATGTTGTTTAACAAAGTTAATGGCCAGTGCACATGGAATTGTTCTTTATTCCTTTGGTTTCCATAAAACACACTTATACGAAGCCCAAAGGGAACCTATTAAAAAATGATGTCATGATGCCCTTCAGGCAGGTACAAAGAAAATGCTTGTGGATGTGGTGCTCTGGATTGAGCCAATGGGGGGGATGGGAATCTGCCCTCTAGTATAAAATGCCTATTTATACTTTGACCTGTTGCTTTGTGTTACGTGGTATTAATGTATGAGCAGCAGGAGCCTTGATGTGAAATAAACAATCGAGTTAGTGAGCACCGGTTGCCATGTGAGCCGAGACCTGTTTGTATCATGGATCTTGGCAAAGATCAAACCTGAGATCAAAGGCTTTGATAAAATATGACTGACTTTAGCAGCTCATCCCCTCTTCCCAGCACTGTAGGGAGTCCTTTGGGACTGTCTACTGCCTGAGGTCAGCCTCTTACTAGGGGTCCACACAAGAGCTGCTGGTTAGAGCTAAGGTCAGCCTAGATAGCAATGATGATGATCTGAGCTGATAGAAGAGTTGAGGTGCCAGGCTCCAGCATGCTTTACCACAACAGAACCAAGCTATTAAAGCAGTCAAGCTTGCTGTGATCCCAGACAGATGTGACAGCAGCTGGAGGAAGCTGCAGGAGCCAAACAAGCAGCAGCAGTGGCTTCAAAGACAGCTGCAAGATTCAAGCCTCAGGTCAGGGATGTTTGTAAAGCTCTCAGAGAGGAGACAGGCAGGGCTTGCCATTTATTTTCTGTATCTGCCATTATCCTTTGAAGGGTGTGATGTTAACTTACCTTAACTATTCCTTAAGTTTACATAGAACTCTTAACAAACACCCAAAGCGTACTTGTTTACTTGTGTCTGACATGGCAATAGCTACATGGCATATACCACAAACATTTGTTGAAGGAACCAAGGAGATGCTCAATAGAAAAGGCTCTTGCTGCCACGACGGATGACCAGAGTTTCATCCCAGGAAACTACATCGTGAAAGGAAAGAAATAACTGGCAATTTTTCCTCTGACTTCCTGGCATGAGATCTCCTCTCAATAAATAAATAAAAGTATAATAAAAAAAATCATAAAAATTGTTGATGGATAGGACAAAGGAAATCAATTAGAGGGTTAAAACATCCACATAAATTTATAGTGAAGTGGGACTCAGAGAACAGACTCTGTCTTGAGAATGGGTAATAGCCGCAGTGGCACCATTGAGAAAGAGTGAGCCCTGAGTTCACCTTTTCAGCCCAATGACCGCCTAGTCTGAAATTCATTCCATTAGATGTTCATTCCCAAGTCTCATGAATCTTTACAGACTTGAGGAGTTTCTTATGAAAATATCAATAGCTTGAGAGAACATGCATCCTAACTATGTTTGACTTACGTTTTAAATGACAGCTAAGAGCAGGGTCCTGTGGGAAGGGGACTCGACACTAGATTTCCCCAGCTAGCTTACTCAAGAAAGAAGTGATTTTGCTGCACTCAAAAGTATCAAGTTCTTTTTTTTTTCTTTATACAGGTGTGGACAGAGATAGTAATATTAAAGAGACTCTCACCCAGTATTATTATATACAATGGTATTTTTTTCACTCAGACTTTCATTCATTCCATAGAAATTTGTTTGTCCTAATACATATTGTAAGCCATAAAGGCAAGTGTATGTGTGTCTGTGTGGGAAAGGAAAGGGAAGAAAAGAGAGAGAGAGAGAGAGAGAGAGAGAGAGAGAGAGAGAGAGAGAGATGGAGAGAGAGAGAAAGAACACACTCTCTAGCAGAGATACAAAGAGTCAGGAGGAAATTTTCATTTGAGGAAAAGTTCCAGGAATTTCTTTGATCTTGTTAACACCAACCAGTAATAATTTATGCATCTCTAATATAGAACGTCATACACTATTAGATTATTTGCGCAAGGAATTTTCATGGTGAATTTTCTTGGAATGATCTGATTCACAAAGTCTCATCTACTAGTCTTACTCTTGTCATTTTATAGTTTTGGAAAAAAGTTATTTTTTTTCCCAAAGTAGATGGAAGGGCGGTCTAGTACAGCAGATATTCATGTTCAGAATGTATACCTATATTCTTCTCATTATTCTGAGGAAAAACAATTGGCCAAGACTTTGAGTTGCTTGGAGAAGTCCCTTCTAAAGCATGCAGTCATGAATTGTATCCACAGTTTTGGTCCATGGTTTGGACCCAGTGCTTTGTGTAGTTTTAACATCTGTATCGGTGCTGAGCTGCAGTTACTCTGTGAACACGTTAATGCTCATCGTGGAATTGCCATAATCCTGATGGGCCCCATTTGGATCTTGTCTTGAAGACAACCAAAATTGATTCTTGGCTGTCTGAAGTCCAGCATCTGCCTGAATTTCCCCACTATCTGTAATTGGGTAGATGACTGGAGAAGTGGATATTCATATCAATTAACCAGTATCAGTTGCTCAGCATGGGCTATGGTGAGAAACAGGTACAAGTGTAATATAGCTGTGTGAGATAGTAAGTAAGCCATCTGATTGACCTTATGACTCCTTGACTTCTGCATCTTTAAAGAAGGACAGTTCCTCAAGAAACTAGGTGAGCCTGAAATGGTGAAATGGGTGTAGTCAGTTAGACATTGTAGAAGTGGGGTTATAGAGCTGCAATCACCAATTAAAGATAAACTCTACACTAGGTGTTTATCACTGCATATTCTAGTGGCCACTTATAAAGTAATAACAAAATATCAAATTAATTTTAATGATTAAAAGAACTACAGGGAACTTATAAATGCTGAGATTGGGAAAGACAGTCTTCCCTAGGGAGGAACACAGTGATTGGTTATCCAATATCAAACGATCATCCCTGAATATGCATGCAAAGAACATTGTATGGGTTGAGCAAATTATATTTAGGAATATATATTTACATATACATAGATGTATATAGTAATAATTATGCTATATGAGGTTGTTTTGTCAAAACCTTGGTTGTTTACTTTTCTTCTTTCTGTTAGTCTCCATTCATGGGGCAGGAAAGGGTAGGCGGTGAGTTTCTCTTGATTTGGAGTAAATAAATATTCGAAGAGTTAGCAAAAAGTCGTGTTGAGCTTCGTGCCTATGTATTCTGTGTCAGACAGGTTACCTCCTTATTGACCCAGTGACCCAGGCAAGTGAAATGGTAGTGTGTGATCTTACAGTGTAAGCATAGAGGGCCACCATGCAGGCATACGCATGGGAAGAGAAGTGGTTCCTGTAACGAAGCCAAGGCAGAGGTTATTATGACTGATGTCTTGCACAGGGGAGGCTGGGCTCAGCTGTGGTGGTTTGTGGCTGTGAGGCTAGAGTCTCCACAGTGTGGGGAAGATTGATTGCTGTGCAGCACTGCCAGGGTGGCCATGAGAGAAGATTCAGCTTTGTAGAAAGGCCTTTTACTCAACTGACAAGGGAGAGACAAAGAGCTTGAAGGCGTAACCCCTGCTATTCTCAATTCACATACAATCTACTAAGGGGAAAGGAGACATAAACAAGGGGCGATCTTAATTATAAATGAGCAAAAGCGCATAACAACATTAGAACAGTGCTGAACAGAACTAGAATAGTGAGATACGGAAAGCCACTTGTTTCCTTTCCAAGTAAAATTTAAAGATGTAAGAATCTTGAGGCTGAAACAATAAGCATCAATCTGCTCATGGAATGTGCAGCCCTATGCGTGCAAAGTGGTCTGTGCTTTCTTTTGAGTCGTGCATGAAAAAAATCCGCAAGTCACTGATACATCTTTCCTTCTCAATTCACTTGGGACTTCATCCAAAACGGGGTGAATACATGCAAATACAAAGCATTTATAGATCATTAGAGGGTGGCGTTCAGCCACATACCCAATTTTCCTGCTTATTGCTTGCCTCCCATTGGTTTATGCCCCCTCAGCAATCTCAAGCAATTACCAAATAGTGATATTTCACAGTTTCATAGTTTTATCAAAAAAAATTTCACAATGACAGCAGTTTTAGCAGAGCATTATTTATTTTAATCACAGTATCATATTGACGTTGGGAAATCTTGGCTATATTATTTCCTCCAAAGCAGCTTCCTAAGTGATCTTCCGTTCACCACTTTATCCTTTTTTTTTTTTTTTTAAATCAGGGATAATGTCACATGCTTCCTCATCAGGCATGCGGTGAGGATCAATTAGATAAATATCAGTCTAGTCCCTGAGCTCCTTAGGGTTGAGGTGTCTGTCCATCCACCCGAGGTATTACTGTCATTCTCATTCTCATGCCATTTCACCGTAAATAAAACCCAGTGCTGTTCAAGATGGAAGAGATGGCTTTGGCTTGCCAAATCCAACCTCATAATCTCTCTAAGTAGCAGGGCAAGGGGAAGGAAGTCTCTTGACAGAAGAAATAGGATGGATTAAAATGATACTTCACTTGATCATAGCCAAAAGGTTTGTGGAAACGAGCTTAATAGTATTTGCTTGGTGGGTGTCCAGAGCAGCTGTCCTTTCTTGTTGCAGGTGCCAGAACCAAAGTAAAAGTCAGCCTGGATTTAGAAAATCCAATTATTTCTCAGGATTTGCTCGCTTCCAAGGCAGCACTTATCATAATCACCCATTGATAATGGACACCCTGTTAAGTTGACACTAGATATTTATAACCAGAACCAAGGGATCAATCTCCTTTCTTTAAATTCACTATTTCAACTTCATAAATAATAAGGTTGATCGGGCATGTTTTTTACATTTAGAGTGAGGATTTGCCTCTGATAAACTCTGCCCCGAAGCACCAAATCCAGATCCTTACCTTTAGATAAAGGCACTAAAAGAATCACATTTTAATTATTTCCGAGCGCACAAAAACATTTCTTGATTAATTTTTTTTTCATCTCCAAGAGCAAAAAGGGAATTCGGAGGACATCCTAATTAAAAATGAAAATGGCTCATCATACAAGTAGCTGATTGGGGGATGTAAAACCCCATGAAAAATGAATTGTAATCTTTCTCAAGCCGGGTAAGCTGTATGTGTGTGTGTGTTTTAATAATCCAGAACACCTGGATATTTTGCAGCCAAATAGGAGGCAGGGATATAAGGGGAAAGTGACCTTGGAATAAGGAAGAACTCACGTCTGGAAGGAAGATGCCTGAGTGAGCAGACTAACTGGCGGCTGAAATTAGAAAACCCTTCCAATCAGTATGAGGTAGAGAGAGTGTGTATAGGCAATGTGACTGAAATGACATTGACAGCCAGTAGCTCTCAGCTGCTCACATACAATGAGCCTGATATTATAACGTTCTTTAATATATTTTCTTTTATTATTATTTATCTCCTTTTAATTTTCAGAAAGAAAATCCGCAGAGAGGAGAGGAATATTTGGTTGGAGAGTGTATAAATTTCATTATGAACCTTGCTGTAACTTTTAACTGGTTTATATTTATTTGTCAGTAGCCATTTTCTTTCATTTAAGAAAACAAACTTGCTTTAGCATTTTTAGTTTGAGAAACGTTTCCTCCGAAAGAATAGAGTGTTCTGAGATAAAAATCTGTTTTGCCTGTTTTTACCACATAGAAGATAATTCAGTAACTGATTTGGCTAATTGAAGGTGATGTGGAGAAATGGCTCAGTGGTTAACATCAATTCTTGCTCTTGCAGAAGACTCAAGTTTGGTTCCTGGCACCCACCTCATGGCTTCTATAACTCCAGTTCCAGGGACCTAGCACCCTCTTCTTGCTACAATGGGCACCAGGCATGCAATGCTCTTACATACATGCAGACAAAACAATCATCTATATCTATAGCTATCACATTATACTTCCATGATGATTTTTTAAATCTTTTAGATGACTCTGTTAAGATATGAAATTTTTAGCTCACCCCATTGTAGGCCTAGGTTTTTCAAAACCTACTTTGGTAAGGGTTGTCAAATGTTTCTACTTCCTTTCTAGCCCACTGTCTAAAGGTAGGGGAGAAAAGATGGGAAATAGACAAGGGGATGTGGTGGGCCTGTTTAGAAATCGTTCTGTGGGGCAATTCCAGTTTCCGTTTGTCAGGATACCAAGAGTCCAGTTCAGTAATGTGAGGATGCCAAATACGAACCAGCAGTGGTGGCATGATCCATCAGAAACAGCTAGGTCTCTACCAAATCCTCACCAATCAGGAGGAGTGACCAGACCAGACCAGACCAGACCAGACCAGGAGTAAAATTCAGCCTTGCCTCTCTGAAGGAAGTGAAGATCAGTGAAGAAACGAGACCAACGAGGAGCTGCACAGCCAGCTGTTCAAGCAATGTGTCACTGTCCACTGAGTCCTATTCATACTCTCTCTAACCATCCTGTGTCCTCTCACAGGTCTTGCCACAGAAAACATCATGTGAGTCTGCCTCAGCAAAACACCACGTGACCCTGTACCACGTGACACAACCATTCCACTTCACCCCATAAGACTTTAATTCATGGAACCAACTCAATAAACAAGAAATAAAGAAAAATATAGAAGAGTAGATATTCAATAAACGTTTACAGTTAACTATAGAAGGATGAAAAATGGACCCTAACCAATGTATGTTTTTAAAGTCCTAATTGTGATGGTACTGTACACACCTACACTTTTATTATGAAGACATACTTATTGGCTAACATAAAGCACTCCCAACCTATGAAAGGGTAGACTTAAGTTCTGAGACTCATGCCTTTCATGAGCATACAGGTCATAGTAGCTTTATAAAACAACCAAAGCTTTGACTCAAGAATTCTATGCAGCTGCCAGATAGTGATTTGTGAGATCCCAGAGAGACACTGGGACAGTCCCTGAAAGGTGTAGTGAGTCAGGCTTTGTGGCTGTGGAGGACTACGGAGCTGGCAGCCAGGACAAAGGAAAGAGGGGCGTGTGAGATAAACAAACCTGGCTGGAAAATGGTCTTACTTTGGAGAACTTACAACATAAGGACAGAGTTAGACTTATTAAAACCTCTAACATGCTCCCCAAAGGATTCCGTAGTAAAATTCATATCTTAAGAGAGTCACCTCAAAGATTTTTAAAATTATGTAAATATAATGTTATGTATATCATTGTTTTGTCTGCACATATGCAAGAGCACTGCTTGCCTGGTGCCCACTGAAGCCAGAGAGAATGCTAGATCCCTCGGACTGTAGTTATAGATAGTTGTAAGCCGTGAGGTGAGTGCTAAGAACTGAACTTAGGTCTTCTGTGAGAGCAACAGTTGATCTTAACCACTGAGCCATCTCTCATGCCCCTCAACCAGTCTTTTTCCACAAAACTATCAATAGAAACATTATAAAGGAGACAATGCCACTACATTGAATACAACAATTTCTACATCTAAGGTATACTGAAATATGATTTACTGTTCTTGAATTTTTTCAGGAATGAGTATATGCTATCTGGAGAGAGAATATTATTTTTTTCAATGAATTCTAAATATTAAAATGTCAGATTGGACCAATCTTTTCTGGGTGGAATTTTCTGAGAGGAAGTAGAAGGCAGAAGAAGCCATAGCTCATGACATGAGGACCTCTGTTTTCTTATCCATGTGTGCTCTACTCCTGGATTTTCCTCTCTGCTTGTCAAAAAAACGTGTTAATTTTATTTTTAACTTAATGAAGTGAGGGCATTATGTGTGAGTGTGTGTGTGTGTGTGTGTGTGTGAGAGAGAGAGAGAGAGAGAGAGAGAGAGAGAGAGAGAGATTCCTTAGTAAATATTTGCTGACTTGTTTTTAATATATTTTGTCCAATTCCTTAGAAGACACATATGCCAGACATTTTGGACACTCATTTGTGGCCTTTGACAGTTTTAAAATGCTCATCAGTAAAGAATGACAAGTTAATATTTTCTCCCACCACTCATTTGAATTGTACTTACCTGTCACTGAACTAGAATATTTATACAAGGAATAAATAAATTTATTTCAATAAAATTAAATAAATATAATTTAATAAGTATATTTACATATAAATTGTATGGGTATGTGGAATTATGAGGACATTATATATCATCTATCTATGTATTTACCTATTATTTATCTATCTATCTATCTATCTATCTATCTATCTATCTATCTATCTATCAATCTATCTATCATGCATCATTTAGAAAGGAAAAGAGCATTTAGATTCCACTCTGGGAGTTGTCCTTGGTGAGTTAAAGAGGAAATGATTTTTGTATATTTATATTTTACTCTATTCTGATTATTTATGAAATGGACTTCTATGTATTCTATGTTATCTCCATTTATCTGATTTACATTGTTGTTCAAATTTTAATGAATGTGACTGGTATTTTTAATAGCAATTAAAATAAAAGTAGTACCTTGCAAATGCCAACAAAACAAAATTAATTGCTGTGAAGTGTTCCTACATTTAGTTCGGGCTACAATTGTAATTTTTTTTTTTTTTTGGTAAATAACCCTCATAAATTTATGAAGAAACCCTCATAGCTCTTTTAAAACTAAATTAACAAGAAAACATGAATACCTATTTGTGAAAATATCTGTTATAACATTTCTCTTAAATATATCTTGCATTTCATATCATATATTTTATTTTCTTGTGCTATTGACAGCTAACTTTCCTCTTTCACATTCAAACAATACAAAGGGGAGGAGCCACAATGCTCAGTCTTTGGACTCAAACTATCTTTATTAATAACCATCAATCAGAGATCGTTATTAATGCCACTAGTTGAAGTTTCTAGCATTTTAGTTTATTGACTGTTTATGTCACAGGTCAGGTACTGAGTGCGTAAAAGAGAATATATGTAGTGTTTGGCCCTGGTCTTTAAGGAATTTACAGTCTAGTAGTGATGATGGGCTTGCTTAATCAGTCCATTATCATCATGGCAGAAAGCATGGTAACAAACACGGTGCTGGAACAGTAAGTATGTGAGAGCAACATCCTGAACTGCTTGTCTTAAAGTCCACCCCACCACCAGGGACACACTTCCTCCAACAAGGCCACGCCTCCTAATCACGTTAATCTTTCTAAAGTAGTGCCACTTCCTGATAACTAAACATTCAAATACATGAGCTGATGGGGACCATTGTCATTCAAAGAACTACACCCAAATTAAAGAAAACCCAAGTTTTAACACATAAATCTGATTTCATTACAAAATTTATCTTCATGCAATTCTGAAGTAGTATGAGGAAAGACGTTGACAACTCACAGGTTACAGCTCAAATAGAAACTCCCTCCACCAACCAAAAACAAAAGAACAAGAACAAGAGAGAAAGAGAGAGAGAGAGAGAGAGAGAGAGAGAGAGAGAGAGAGAGGTGCCATTTAAGTGATTCCATATGTAGTTGCAGTGGGTTTACACTATAAGAAAAATACTGGCAGTGGTGGCTTTTGGAACAGTTTTAGATATAACTTAGATAGTATTCAGTTTCATCTGTACTAACTGTAAATTTGTGTTGGTAACAGTTTCACAGGTTACCAATGTATAGAACTCGTTTGGTGAAATGTCATATTCATTATGTTTTCTTGACACCTCTACAGAATACTGTGTGGGGTCATTCCTAAGGAATACTCAGGTCAGGATACATCAATCAACACATCTCCCTTGTGAGAGCTTTACAGATAGATCTCTTTGAGTGCCCAAGGATCACACTTTTTGAAGTGCACTCTACAAATGTGCTTGTGAGCATTGGTGATATAGCCTCAGGTCAGCAGCTTTTCCATGGCAGACTGACCCTTCTTTTTATCATCTATACAGAAGCCATTCTGCCCATCCCAAGTGAGAGAGGGAGAATGTGAGGAGACGCTATTTTTTTAAAGAAAGAGTTTCTTATGAAGTGGTGATACAGTGGAAAATGTTAGAGTTGTCCCCAAACTGTCAAATATATCTAGCTCACAAAAAGGAGAAATAAGTGTTTTGAGAGAAGTCTAGAAGCCATTTTTTTATGAATGTTGGCTGACAATTGTGAACTTCGCACAGCCTCAAGAGAGATTATTTTCTAGTGATAAAAAAGATATGAATGAACAATGAAAAAAATCTAGGAATTAATATTCCCAAATAGAATGTAATCCTATAAAATCTAGCCTTTTTTTTAACTCAATGAAATCAAACTTTTTTGTCATACTGATGTCTCTATTAATATACATACTGCTTTCTGTCTCACAAACCCACATCAATCATACTTAAATACATGCCCACATTTATACACAAATACCCTAGTGACTTAGACAGTGCTGTTTGTGGATGAAGTATGCTCTGTTTTCTAAATCCTTCAGTAATTACTTTATTTCTTGAAGCATGAGATTTGATTACCAATTTACAACTAAGAACAGTGAATAATTTTTAAACAGTCTCACAACTTATCTCAAGGAAAGCAGTGATATACATGTGGAACAACTTGAGCTGCATCTCTGCCAAAAAATATGTAGGACTTCAGGAAAACCTGAGGTAGAGGCTGGACAGATTGACATTTCATAAGGCGAAACCCTTAGATGAGGACAGAAGTTTTAAAAGGCAAAGGAATTTGAAGAATAAAGTAGAAAGGTGCTAACCAATACCCCATAAAATATAGTTCTTGGCTATCCCTATTAATATTTTTGCCATGACTGTACCAAGGGCACAGGACATGAAGTTGAGATCGAGATGTTTTGAGGGTGCCCTGAAAGAACTTTGAAGCGGGCAGCAGGGACTGAATGTGATCAAGACACATTGTACCCACATAGGAAAAGTCCAAAGAATAAATACAAATATTATAAGAACTATTTCTTAAAATTTAAGTCATAGTGGGTTTGTGCATGAGAACGGGGGATACAGGTTATTCCTTACCTTTACACTGGTTTTCAACGTCTTTGAAAGTCTCTGTTTTGGCTTTTGCAGGGTAGAGTCCATGATGAATGTTGACTGGAAAGTGAGAGGAAGGGTCATGGTAATGTAGGACCCTGGAAAGTCTGCTTTGGAGAAAAACAAATCTCGTGCATGCTCCATTCTTCCCACCACAGAAACGTTCTATCTACCACGACAAGGAAACAGAGTGGATACGCTGTAGTAGAACAGAGGCATAGCACTGTTAGATGAAATCCTCAAAGTCTACATTCCAAAGAGACTGATATCTATGCTTGGTTATGCTGAAAGATTTTTGCCACTAGAGGATGCAGAGGAGTTGGGTGAGTGCTTGGGAGAGAGTATTTACAAGCAAAGGCAAGAAAAGATTAATTTTTAGCACGCAAAGTGAATTCTTTAGAAGAAACGGAGACAATGATAGAAATGGTCTTAGGATATGAACTGGTAATTTAGGCATCGAGGCTTGCCAATGAGTAAGGATAATAATTTATTAAAGGAGTGGTGACAGCGATTGGAAAGTGTTAACTTTCAAGAGTTTATTTGGGGTTTATGGATCAAGAGAGAGAGGAAGGGGAGGGGGAGAAGGACACAGACAGACAGACAGATAAGCAGACAACAGATACACCAGATACTCCCTCTTCCCCCTCCCCTCCTGGTCCCAGGGACTAAAACCAGCACATGGCTTTTGAAACCTCAAAGCCTGCTCCTAGAGACATAACTTCATCCGCCAGGGCCAGACCTTGTATTTTTACCAAAACACCACCACCAAGTGGGGGCCTAGTATTCAGATGCCTAAGAATATGGGGCACTCTCATTCAAACCACCACAGCTGGGATAGGGGAAACCAGTGAGGGCAGGCAGTACTGCAGCCTCCTACTGGGTGCCTGTGAATCCAGAAGCCAGTCTAAGTGAAAGTAAGAACAGACATTCATTTCCTGATTAATTTGCATATTGCAATTAGCGAACGGAATCTTTTGAAACCCCACCAGTGCTGCTAGAGTTGAAGTAATAGTTCTTTTCTCACGGGTTAGCCAGAATGATCCCTGTTCCTATTATTACGTTCCATCACGTGTCCTGAGATTTGTGCCACGGCTGACAATAGTAGAGATTTACAATGACTTCTCATTGGCTGCTTCAGAATGCTTTGAATAATATGGTTTCATTATGTAAAACACAGAATTACAAATGGCTCTCCGATAATAGATGAGTATATTGTTTATGAGTTTATGTGTATTTAAACTAAGAGGTATTTGATGACTTACTTGTTTGTTGAAAAATCTCTGTTCATTTTAAAGACCAAACATTTGTTCTACCTCCAATAGCTCCCATATTGGCAAAAACAAAAATTTTAATTTAAAATTCCACTAATACCTGGAATTTGTTTCTCCTTGTTGTTTAAAAGAAATTTCTCTATAACTTTTCTTGCTACTTTTAGAATGTTCAGCTCTTCTCCAAATCTCTATTATAACATTTCATTTTCATGGTCTATGTCCACATCTATAGGATGCCTGAGCTCTGCATCTCCTGTCAGTGCTAATAATGTCTTCTTTGGAGGAAAGTGTATAGATGAGTTTTAAATCACAGTCCCTGCTTCAGTGTGAGCTTAAGGAGGGAGAGGAAATAGCATCCCCCCTCCCCTTTCCAGATGCACTGGATGCCTCTTTTCAGAGAACAACTTGCATTCAGTTAAGGAACAATTGTGCTTTCCCCCTCCAATCCATCATGTTTAGTTCTTCTACCTCAAACCAAGCAACATCAAAATTGCCATCCATGAAGCTATCAATTTTTCTATACTTTCATGTCATTGTGGAGAGAGAGAGAGAGAGAGAGAGAGAGAGAGAGAGAGAGAGAGAGAGAGAGAGAGATATCTTATGAGTAATGACACTTCTTACCTCTAAAATTATAAAGTTTTTACTTATTTCTCACATTAAAAGAGTTATTTCATTAAGGGAAATACCATAGAAGTCTTATAGTTTAATATTCTCTCAGAATCAAACCATTTTTCTAATATTTGGGTCATAGAGTACTTAAATAAGAAGGCAAATAGAACAAAGGAAGCAAATAAAAATCACTTTAATATAAATAATTAATAATAATAATGATGATAATGATAAATTTTAATAATGTCCAGTTAGATTAAATCCTTTTATGGACACAGAAGTTAAATCTAAATTCTTATTCTAATATACCCCATGTAGAGCGCAATTGAGATGTATAAACATATAAAGATGACTAACAGATCAAACCCACATATAGGGTCTCTCTGTCTCTGTCTCTGTCTCTGTCTCTCTGTCTCTGTCTGTCTGTCTGTCTGTCTGTCTCTCTCTCTCTCTCTGTCATGGAAGTGCAGCAACACTGATAGCTATGATTGTCCACAGTAATTCTGTTATTGTCAGGAGCCATTTGGACAGTCCCAGGCGACCAAAGGTTTCCTTTGAACATCAATCATTGGTTGAGTATTGAATGGATGGCTAATGATTTTGTTGGCCTGTGGTTATATACATGTCTCTTTCTAGGGGAACAATAATCATCCCATTTCTGCCTTTGCCTTGGGCAGAGTGAGGGTGAGAATAAAACGTTCTGTGTTTTGTCCAGAGGATAGAAATGCTACCCTAGAGGCTGCCCACATTGAGAGTGAAATCTCCTGCCTATTCTCAAATGATGGTCATGTACTAATAAATCTTAGTATCTGGAGAGCTGAGAAAGAATACCACATGTTACAAGCTACATCCTGACCTTTGAAACTCCTAATAATTAGTAATTGAGTAGTTGACAATTACTACCAATAATAACAGTGAAGTTACTTAGTAACCTCAAAGCTGCCAGTCACAAATCTATCATAAAAAAGAGCCCCCCACCAATACAGACCTGTGGAGGTGGGTTTAGTGTGGGAGAATTAGCATGGATATCAGGCCATCTACAGCAGAGAGAGAATGAAGTCACCTAGTGTAGATAACATTTTATTGTCATAATTTGCAGTATTTTTTTTTTACTTCTATAGTGATTTAATTCTCTCTTCCCCCTGTAGTATCACATATCTGTATTTTTCTCATTGCTTAATACATTCACTTAAATATTCTGCACTGTGTATCCTGCTTTTGTTAAGAGTATAGCTGTGAGTTTAATCCTCCTATCTTATCTTTTTTTAACCAGATTTTTTTATTAGATATTTCCTTTATTTACATTTTAAATGTTTTCCCCTTTCCTAGTTTCCCCTCTGAAAATTCCCTATCTCCTCCCCTCTCCCCCTGCTCACCAACTCACCCACTCCCATTTCCTGGCCCTGACATTTCCTTATACTGGGGCATAGAACCTTCACAGGACCAAGGGTCTCTCCTCCCATTGATGATCAACTAGGCCATCCTCAGCTACATATGCAGCTAGAGCCATGAGTCCCACCATGCATTTTATTTGATTGGTGGTTTAGTCCCAGGGAGCTCTGGGGGTACTGGTTAGTTTATATTGTTGATCCTCCTATAGGGCTTCAAACCCCTTCAGCTCCTTGGGTACTTTCTCTAGGTCCTCCATTGAAGACCTGTGCTCCATCTAATGGATGGCAATGAGCATCCACTTCTGTATTTGTCAGGCACTGGCAGAGCCTATCAGTAGACAGCTATATCAGTCTCCTGTCAGCAAACTCTTTTTTTTTTTTT
>NC_034602.1:75119935-75123894 GCF_900095145.1 Mus pahari | reverse complement strand
TTTCTTTCTTTCTTCTTCTTCTTCTTCTTCTTCTTCTTCTTCTTCTTCTTCTTCTTCTTCTTCTTCTTCTTCTTCTTCTTCTTCTTCTTCTTCTCCTTCTGTGTGTAATCATACTGCATATTATAATGTTATGCATGAATAATTTATACTTACTTTATATTTACCAAAGCATGCCTTTTGTGGTATTTTGGTGAGCTTCTCATTCACCTCTCATTCACAAGCTTCTCCAAAGATCTGTCTATACTTGTATCAGAGAACAGATTGATTGTAAAGGGGGATTAGTTAGACTGGGCTACATGACTCAAGTCTGGGTAATCCCAGAATTACTGTCTGCATGCTGGAGAGCCAGAGAAAGCAGTAGCTGCTCAGCCAATGAAGGTGGGGACCTCAGGAAATATCAGTTATGAAGGCTTAGGGAGGGGCTGAAGGCTTAAAACTTCTCTGGGGAGCCACTGGTGTGAGCCCAGTTGGAGGGCTGAAGAAGGTAGAACTGATGTTCACAATAAAGGCAGCAAAAAGAGTTAGTCATCCAGGAAGAACTCAGCTCTCATGTGTGGGTGGATTGTTCTTCCTACTTTTCCCTCAGAACCCCCAGCCAGCATATATTGAAGATAGGTATTCCCTGTCAGGTGCTGCCACATATGTAGATTGTCTCTGGAAAGTAGGGGAACAGAGGTGGGGGGAGGGGTATGGGAATCTTTCGGGATAGCATTTGAAATGTAAATAAAGAAAATAATAATAATAAAAAAAAAAAAAAAGAAGGAGAAATGTGATTAGTAAGGAGTTTCTCAACACTGACGACAAAGACCATTACCATCATTATATATAATTCCAACACTCAGCCACACTCAACAACACTTCACGGATCGTTTTATTTTGAAGATGCTTCAAATTCCTTGCTACTTCAACGATACTATAGTCAATGTGCCTAATCCTTATATTTACATGTGAAATTTCTCTAAGAGATTAAAACTAAGAGTATAGAGGGTGCACATGTTTAAGTTTAGCAGGTTTTCCCATGTCATCCTTCCCTAAATGACTCCACTAATCTACCCTATAGACCTACAAACTTTTCTAATATAGCAAATATATTGTGCTATCTGTTATTATATTTGTGAGTCACAGCAGAATATCTCTATTGTACACATGTGTATAAACATTTATTTCTAAATCTCATGTCATTTTCTTTTTTAGAATATTGCCTTGATTATTACAACTTTGTAAAACTTTAATATCGAATTGAATTGCTCTCCATCATTTGAATTTCTCTTTTAGGATAGTCATATATTAAGAATTTATTTTTATATACGAATTTTAAAAATTTCAAATGGAAACTCTCACATTACAAACTCTTTTAGTCGTATGTAACCTGCAAACTGCAATGTTGTGGTCCTCTGATCACTCAGCTCAAGGTCAGACCTTAGAGTAATTTGCATTTGTTGTTGAATGCCTGTAATAAATTGTATTATTTTCTGTTTCACTAATATAACAGCACAGGCCAGACAAGAGTCTGGGATGAAAATATATATATATATATATATATATATATATATATATATATATATATTTCACATACCCACTCATTCACTCTGTGTTTGGCATATCACTATATCTACATGGTATTTTTGAATGTCTATTAAATCCCATTAAGTTCATATGTTTCTTGATAGTGGGTTTAATAGGCTAGCTCACATACTCTATGGAAGCTTACATACTCTATAGATTTTTCAATAGTTTGACTAGTATATATGATGCAAGTAAAGTTTCTTAGAGGTAAACTGCTGAGTTTTTCGATGGTATTTATTCATATATTGTCACATTCTTAATTTTAGCGATCTATTTTTATTTTTATGCAGTTATATATTTTTCAAATAACATTTTGACTTATTTGAATATTTATTTATTTATTTTGTGTCATTGCACAGGCGAGGCCCTCTGTGAAGTGTTTGTGATACTGCTTTGCTACTTACTGGCATGCAATTAAATAGAAACTTCTCCAAAGGACTGCGTGCGTGTGTGCGTGCGTGCGTGCGTGTGTGTGTGCGTGTGTGCGTGCGTGTGTGCGTGCGTGTGTGCATGTGTGCGTGCGTGCGTGCATGCGTGTGTGTGTGTGTGTGTGCATATATGCATATGTGAGTGTGCATGCTTTTGAAGGTGCATTTGTGTGTGTGTGTGTGTGCGCGTGTGCGTGTGTGTGTGTGTGTGTGTGTGTGTGTGTGTGTGTGTGTGTGCAGGCCTGGTGTTGTCTAGACTCTCCACTGTGTTGGGACAGGGTCTCTGATTGAATGTGGAACTCAATGGTTATCTAGACTGGTTAGCCAGTAACCGCTAAGGAGCCGTCTCTATCACCACCATGTGTTGGAGTTACAGACACATGCAAACATGTTTAGCTTTTACAGATAGGGGGAGCCACACTCCAGTCCTCATGCTTGTACAGCAAACACTGACTGACTCAGCCATTTCCCATAATCCCATTTGTTTTCACACTTACATGCTTGTTTCTCTTTATTCTTAACGACTCTTAATAGAGAATTACAATATCTTTTTCTTTGCTCTTTTTAAAATACTTTATTGACTTTCTTTTCATTATTTTCTTATTGTTTGATTTTTAAAATATGTATTTTATATTCTGAATTTTATGCTTGACTAATTTTGTTTTGGTTATTCCATTTACTGTTTACTTTCCCTAGTTTCTTATTTTTCTTAACATCTCACAGTTTGTACACACACACACACACACACACACACACACACACACACATATGATCATACTCCCCACACCCCTGTTTTATGTTCCTTCTACTCCCTCCGATCCTCTGACACTCATTTCTCCTAATATGTTCTTCTCCTACTTGTATTTTTTTCCATTCAGGTTAATTAGGGTTGAGTGCTTCAGTATGGTGAGGAGTTTATTTACTGCAGCCTGGACAGCTTACTGATGGCTGCTCCAATGAGGAAAAGGAACTCTCTGAGAAGAAGGTGGATACAGTTGTTCACCTCACGACCACTTACTCTTAGTGCTTTGCCTAGTTAGGAGTCTCCGTATTAACTGCAGGAGAAGCTTTTACACTCAAAGCTGTGAGCTGTGTTAACCCCCCAGTCATAAAATAATTTTTGGTTTTACTTCATAACTGTAATTTTGCTATTGTTATGGAGGAGATGTGAGTATCTGATATGCAATATATCTGACATATGAACCTTGTTCACACGTTCAATGCTGTTCAATGCTTAAGGGACTCATGATGCATGGGGCTGAGAACCATTGCTTTATGTGGCATTTTCATCATTGATAGCCTGAATATTTTCATAATTTGAGTTACTTATTCTCTGAGTACTTTGTTTTTGTAAATAGCATTATTGGGTTTTAGTTATATGTATAGATCTTTTGTTATCCTTTTGATTATTATTTTTAAGGCGCAGCAGACCCAACCCCATGTTTCTCATTCTGGACAGTTATTCCACAATTGAGTTACATCCCACCCTTTTATTTACAACCCCACCTTTTGGCATTGTGATATTCAGAGAATATCATCTGAAAAACTAATTGGAAATTTAGAAATAGTGTAAAGGGTTTTGATGTTCGCAATACAAAGAAATGATATTTGAGGTGTTGGGTTGACCAATTACTCTGCTGTGATGATTTTACATTTTATACATGTACTAAAATATCACTCACTATCCTATAACATCAAATATACAGAAAATATGTAACTGTATATCTATTAAAATCTAAAAGATAATAATATAGCCTATGTGTTGATAATAAATGGTATTTTACTTAAACTATATTTTAACCTGATTCAAAATGAACATTTTAGCATTTCTATGTGTGCATTAATAATTAGAAATCACATGTGATGTTTATTAAACAAATTTTTTTCAATGTGTCTATTAGGTCAAATGTGTTAAAGGTGTAGTTGTTGTCCTCTCTCTCTCTCTCTCTCTCTCTCTCTCTCTAT
>NC_034602.1:75117639-75119924 GCF_900095145.1 Mus pahari | reverse complement strand
CCCATCTGGAGGAACAATGACAATTTAAATACATACATATATATATATATATATATATATATATATATATATATATATATATATAAGATTGTGCTTTAGATCTCTGCTAAAACATGTATTTTTCCTTAGTAATTATTTTAATTTTGACTTATGTAATTTGAGACTATCTAGTTGTGACTCAGTGTTCATGATTACTGTGTCTTGTTACTATACCATTTTCCTTTCCAGTATAAACTCGCTGTCTTATGGCCGTGGTGGCTAGCTTCTGAAGCTGTAGTTTGTCTGCCACATATTGCTTTCCTTCTGCTTCGTTCTCCCACCCCTGTCATTTTCTGACTCCAGAAAAATAAATTGCAGTTACTTTAAGAGTTTATGTGCTAGGTCAATTGTTTTTATCATCGAGAAGGAACTTGTTTATAAGAATCTATTTGGCATTAATATATTTTATGATCTGTCAAGGAATTTTAGTCCAACAACATGGCTGTTCTGGCAAAGGATCACATACAAAGACCTTCTAGGTCTACATTGATTTGGCTGGAATGCAGACACTCTGTATTACAGTCTGATCTGGCTGGTATATGGGCATACCCTTAGTAAACACCTTTAATCCCCAACAATGAAGGTAAGGATAGTTTGTCAAAGGAAGCAGCCATGTATAAAAGTGATGCATAATTAAGAGGCAGACAAAGTAACAAATCAGAGAAATATCTGATGGAATGAGTCAGAGATAGGATATGAGAGAGAGCGTGTGTGTGTGTGTGTGTGTGTGTGTGTGTGTGTGTGTGTGTGTATGTTACAGTATGGGGCACAGTGTATGGCAGTTTTACAGAAACAGGTTGCAGAGAGAACACCTAGATAGAGGTAAAGGTAGAAAGAGCCAGAGAATGAGGAGAAGACAGAAAATTATAACATGTTACCAAAGTTAGTATGAGGTCAAGCAGAGAAATTCAGTGAGAAGCTGAGAGATGCCAGACTGAACCAGTCAGTTTAGAAGACTAGAGTGTGCAGAGGCTAGAAGATTCCAGTCTTAGGTCTAGGGATAATTAGAACAGAGAAAGAAATGCTCTGAGCTCAGCCCAAGCCATGTATCTACAGAGCTTGGGTATGGCTCTCATCTCATCCCTACATCTGATGAAATAAAAACAAAATTTACAGTGATTCTGATCTCACTTGTAACTGCAGATAATTACAAGATACTTAGCATTTATCATTACCTGAACTAAAGAATCATCATCTCTGAACAATGGTGAAGATTTGAAAGGATCCAGAGAACACTTAAAAAAGATACAAACAAACATACAAACAAACTAACCAACCAAACAAACCAGAAAGGCAAAGAGAAAATAGCATGAACCATGTGAGCTCAGATTTTATAGTCTGGTTCCTTGCTTGGAAAAATTACAACCTATTTTTTTATCCATCTATTCAGTATATAACTAATTAAGACCCATGATTATATATGGTTTGCTATCAATATAAGACACAAACAACCTCAGATCCTTTCTTTTTTAAATTCCATCTCTATCTCCCTGCCACCTGACTTTCATTTGGTTATAACCTTATGACATTTTGAGGGATTGGCGAAGAAGAAGAAGGGGCCTGCTACAAGCATTTTGATTTACATCCATTGGAAAGTATTTAAGTTTAATGGAATTTTTCCTCGGGTGGAATCAGGAATGTATATGAATTTATCACTTTCACTCTCACCACTCAAATGGTTCATTCCATTTTCTCTTTGCCTTTCTGTTTTCTTTTCCTCTAAGTTTTCTGTGTTCTCTAGAACTTTCCAAATCCTCTCCATGGTTCAGAGATGATGACTCCTGTTCAACTAATGATGGATGCTAAGTCTCTTAAGGAAAACTCTGTACTTGTTATTATAAATTACAGGCTTTTTCTAAAGATGTTCTAAAAGTATTGGTAGAGTTTTCATATAGATAATTGACAATTTTAATTAGATAAGGTGATTTTCATGAAAGGTGGAATAAAATTAGAGAACAAAGACAAGTTAACATTTGTATCATGGCTCAGTTGAGAAACTGAGGAGCAGAGTACTTGCACATCAACTGATGATGGATGGTGTTTATTCTTTTTTTTATATCTTTATTTATTAGATATTTTCTTTATTTACATTTCAAATGCTATCCCGAAAGTTCCCTATACCCTCCCCCCGCCCTGCTCCCCTACCCACCCACTCCCACTTCTTGGGCCTGGTGTTCCCCTGTACTGGGGCACATAAAGTTTGCAAGACCAAGGAGCCTTTCTTCCCAATGATGGCTGACTAGGCC
>NC_034602.1:75080841-75117628 GCF_900095145.1 Mus pahari | reverse complement strand
GAGAGAGAGAGAGAGAGAGAGAGAGAGAGAGAGAGAGAGAGAGAGAGAGAAAGGGAGAAAGGGAGAAAGGGAGAAAAAGAAAGAAAGGGAGAAAAAGAAAAGAAAAGAAAGAAAGAAAGAAACAATGAAAGAAAGAAAGGGAGAAAGAGAAAAAGATGAATAGAAAGATAAGTAGGTTGGTGGTAGGTAGATAGAAGGAGGGGGAACTCTGAGCACAGTTTTAGTAGTAGATTTATCCATCTTTTCTGTATGATAATTTTTTAGACACAATAGGATCTTTTGTGGATTGCCCCTTTCTCTAAGGAGCTCTGGCTTTTAGCTATTACCTAGGCAGCTTTTGGAAACAAAATGGTAACAAATAACGCGCAGTCTGGTCTTTGTTCTGTGAATTTTTTTTTCTATACCCTATAGCCTTTTATCTTTACATGTTCCTTTTTGTCTGACATTTCTGCATTCATTGCCCCATGTCAGCTGCAATAAGGGTATTATGAGATGGGCAGTAGAGGAGATGACGGAACACAGACAATACAAGGTTTTCATTTCCTTTGTAGCTAGAGTTTTAATAGTTCTCTAAATCTGTATTTGTGTTCTTATCAAAAACCCCTTTAAAAGAAAGCAGATACTATCCTTTATTCCCATTTTATTCCCCAAATATTTTTTATGACTCCTATTTTTGTAATGTTATTAAGTCTCTTTATGACAAAGATCAGATAAAGAGAAACATATTCATGTATAGTCAATGAACTAATTAAATTAGCACATGCTTAATGGTCTCAGAAGCCTCTTTCCATAAGTCATGGTAATTGTACTCTTAGCCTCCCTTTCGGTAGCTCAATGGGTGGCAGCCTGTGGAACAAGTATTCAAAAGGAGATTTTCTGATGGCTGGTTTTGTCGTTTTCAAATTGTGTGTATCCTGCAGGAGTGTTGGCAATGGGACATGAAGCAGATTTTTTTTAAATGGGTAAAATGTCTTCCTAGAAAGTCAATGCTGATTACATCAGAATTGCCTTTGATGAGTGATACATTCACTTTTAAAACAGCCCCGGCATTTGATTTCACTCACCGTCAAAAACTATGTTACAGAGTAAAAGCACTTTAAGATAATTGAAAATGAATTTCCATGAGTAGATGGTGAGTGATTTGACTCCTTCCCGTGTAGCTGGAATCTCATTTTGGGGGAGGGACTTGTATATCATTTGGGAATGACAGTCTGTATAGAAGAGTCCCAATTATGCAGCACACATTGCATGGATTTGTCACTATGGTGCCCAGACATTCTGACTCAACAGAAAAGGGTTGTTCTGAGCTCTGCTTTTGGTCAACCATCATCATACATGTTTAGAAACATATGACTTGGGCTGATATATGTTTCAAGGTTATTTTATTTCATATTCAGGTAAGAAACTATTTGCTTATTTCTGGATGTTTCCATAGAAGAAGCTGTTATGCAGAAGTTGTTATACCTTGTTACCTTGCTCGGCCATTCTTTGCACTCAAAGTCTGACTCTTTTAAGCCTGGAGCCTTAATGGTGTCAATGCCAGAGTCAAATGATACTTTATGAACTTTATGAGAAGCCCTGGGAAAGACCTCATATCACTTATGCTGACTTAAGCTTCATGCTTTCAGCATGTAAAGGTTTCCTGGGTTTCTGTGGTTGACAACAGTCAAGCTTTTCAAAACCTTCTATATTTTCTCAGTTTACAAGACCAGGTTTCTTAATTAATTTTCTTTTTACTTTTCCCATTAAACTTCATTCTCTAGGCTAGGGCTCTGATAGTTCATGCAACTATTGCTACCTTTCCATTCTTTCTTAGCTGTCGAACCTGGATCCCATGGTCACCATTTATAGACTCTAAAAAGGCTCTAACTGAACATTTTCTGACTTACTTTGACTATTCCCATTGCTGGAAGATCTGCTTCCCACCTCGTTTGGTTTCTTCCATTCTGGACATCCTGAAGATACTAGGCTCAAGTTTATTAAAGGTCCATACATACTACTTCTGAAACCGTGTTGGCTAATTTTGTTTGTCAACTTGACACATCCGGGAAGAGGGGTCTTTGATGGAAAGGCTTCTGTCAGATTGGCCTATGGGCCTGCCTCTCAGGTAATTTTCTTGACTTCTAAATGATGTAGGTGGGACCACCCCACTGTAGGTAGTACCACCCCTGGGCTATATAAGAAAGGCAGCTGAATGTGAGAGAGGCAGAACAAATGAATAAGCAATGTTCCTTCAAGGTTTCTTCTTGAGTTCTTGCATTGAGTTTCTGACTTATTTTCCTTCAGTGAACATTTTACTCTAACATGTAAGTCAAATACACTCTTTCCTCTTCAGTTTTTTTGGTTTGTGTTTTATGACAGCAACAAGGATGTAAGCTAGAATAGTCTCTCTCTGAGGTCCAGCTTCCCAGACATATCTAGTATACCATGTTTCTATGCTGGTTTATAGATTTTCCTTTATTCTACTATCATGTTGCTGAGTTCTCAGTATGTCTTCAAGTTTAATCCATTTGTTGGGGCTTGGTTATTTAATTCCTGGTTCTCAAATATCAGAAGGAATAGTTTATATAGCAACACATAATGTGTGGTGTAGAGGGAGCTGTAGTCACTGTGTTTTCCAGCATCCTTGGTCCCATTTCAGTATCCCCTTATTAATTTGTCAGTTAGATATCTAAGGTCCACACATCAAGAAAAACAACTTTCCATTTGTTTGGAGTTAGAATTGTAGAGAGTTAGAAACGTTGCTTCCAACCATGCTGATTTCTACAGGGAAAGTTAATATTTTTGAGTTAAGGGTTGAGAATGTTGAACATGTTGTATTTACATCAGACTCTATATCTATATCTGTATCTCTATCTATCTATCTATCTATCTATCTATCTATCTATCTATCATATTCTATTCCCTGAATTTTCCATGTCTATCAGTTTGTTATCTTTTTTCTCTTGAAATGTCTCATGATTGTAGTATCTTCCTAAACTGTTACATGGCTGTCCTTCCTTCTGCCATGTAATAAACAGTTATAGACTATGTTGGGCCTTCTCTTCTCAGTTCTTTGAGAGACCTGTCTTAAGTGTGCTATTTTGCAGTTACCATTGAGTCACAAGTGTCTCCACAACAGACTGCACTAAAGGAAGAACGCCTTGCGTATTCATCATCTAACCTGTACCAACTTTCTCCTGAGATACGTTTCCAGTCGATGGTCGAGTAGGCCATGCTTTGGTTCCAGGGTAGTCGTGTGCTAATACCCATCATGTCCTCAGCTAACTGGTATGATTAATATCTGTAATGATAATTGTTGCAATAGCCTATGCTGCAGGGTTTTGTGAGCTTATCTCACTAGTTAGGATACAGGTCCCAGGACAGAAGTCTTGTCAGTACGTCTGGGCGTAGCCATCAGAATAAGCTGCTCACCAGCCTCTGAATTGTAATTGGGTTAGGCATCTCTAGTATTTCTGGGTGAGCACAGTGGAGTTATCCCTTTTGGGGATCAGCCAGTACTAGTAAGACCAGAGAATTTGCTTCCTAGTGTGGAGGTCTTGGAGGTCTTGGTTCCATGAACCAAGTGGTTCAGATCACTCAGCCCAACCATAGTAATGCAGCTTAGAGTAGACTTCTTAGGGTGCTCAACTGCTTTGTGGGTTTGCAAGAAGGCGGGTAAGTGAACCTGACAACTTCCTGAAACTTCAAATGGATGGAGTTTTAAGGAAGTGTTGTGAACAACTTTACCAATCAGGTGAGGCTTTTAATAGTAAGGGTTATGAAACATTCTGGATTTTCTGGCAGTGACACAAACTGGGTTCAGAGCCTGTAAAGGCATCAGACTTCTCTACAGCAAGTATTCCTAGTATCTGTTCTTTGTGGTTATACTAAGGATCTCCCTTTTCTAACCACTGTCCTATATGCAAACCCTTCTTATGAAAATTGGTCTCCCCAGGCAAGATTGGATGGTAGGTGCTCATTTCATTATAAAGCTATTTCATTTCATTATAAAGCTATCTAGAACCTCTATGGTCCCTGCTAATTCCTACTTCTCTCCAGCACTGTCCATAAAATATTTCTGTGGAATAACAGTTATGTATTTTTTCAGTGTCCTCTTTTTTTTGCAGTAAGGCTAAGAATTATTTTTTTAACTTGCTAAAATTTTATAAGACTATCTATTATAGCTTAAACTATTCAATAATGTCAGCCTCCTGTGAATACAATGGTAATTATTAGCGAAGGGTGGGATGACATGTGACAATGATGGTGTAAGGTTATACTCTGCTCTTCAATGTCCCTTCATGCACGATGAAAGACAATAAGCAAATGTGATTAGGTAACAGATAAAAATGCGGAAGTATATCTACTTCACAAAAATAGAGTCATTTTATTTTCTTTACCATAAGAGCCTTTTGTGCGCATGTTGGTTCTAAAACACAATTTAAAATAACCACATTCTTATAATTTTTTACTAATCTTTTAAAGAATGTAGAAGTGTTTCTTAAAATTTCATCTTCTCTACATTTGAAAAAGAAATGATTCTATGAGATGAAGACTTTCTAGCTTATTTTAACATAGCAATTTAAATTTTATTTGATGACTACTTAGAACATGAGGTATGACTTTAGTTTTGGATACTTTCTAAGTTTCATGGGTACAGTTTTGCATCTTTATACTGTGGCGGTATTTGTATTGCATACTACAGAGTCTACAGTGGAATTTTGTATTACTGGAATATTGTTTTTCTTACTTTGCAAAATCCTTTCTACCTGTTAAGTAGCATAGCTCACATGTTCTGGGATTTGTGTGCATCCCTTTAAATGTGCTGTGAGAGAATAGAGTAGGCTAGACCCGAAGGAAAAGAAAAGGTGTGGGGAACTGGTCCTCTGAACATTGCTCATGAAGTGCGTATGCTGCCCTGGATCCTCTGGTTCCTGCATCCCAGACTATAATCTGTAAATACAGACAACTATAAAGCAGAGATAAAGAAGTAATTTTGATTTAAATTTTGTCCTTTCAGCAGTAGAAGTTGGTTATCCTTCT
The DNA here is from genome assembly GCF_900095145.1 of Mus pahari. Taxonomy (NCBI): domain Eukaryota; kingdom Metazoa; phylum Chordata; class Mammalia; order Rodentia; family Muridae; genus Mus; species Mus pahari. Next base: position 75,112,603 of record NC_034602.1, on the reverse strand, counting down.
GCATAAAAGACAACATGCTTCCTTTTAAAACTCAGAACCCTGAAAATTTACATATCTGGGTTCAATACCATGTGATTCAGTGATATTGTGTTTAAATAAAATATACCTCAAACAGAGCCAAACATTTCTGCTACTCATTCAGCATGCATTATTAAATACTGACTATGTGCAGTATGTACTTGAAATAAAAAAAAATCACTTCTGAAAACTTAATCTTTCAGAGACCTCAGATAGATTCAATCTTTTTCATTTAATACAGAGGGGAAAAAAAGCATCATTTCATACAGCACATAAAGTTGCTGTCTTTGGATGTGTCATTAATTTTTTTTTTTTTTTTAGCATTGTCTAAAGGTAACTACAGATTTAATAGGCTTCATTCAAACTCCTGCAACCAGCAGTGAGAAATTTCCCAACTAGTTGTTGGATGACATGGAATTGAACAAAGGCCATTTTGGCATAAGGACTTACATTGATGCTCTGATGTGAGCTGAACAACTGTAGAGCATCAAGACTGGCATTTTTGCCTGTAAGAGTAACAAATGCACACATTTTAAGAGTCTGCAGATTTTAGCCATCAGAAATTTCCAGGACAGCCAATGAATTAGTCTTCAGGCTTGTTTAGTCTGAGCTTGAATTTGGGAGGTCTTATGGTTTAAATTTTAGGTTTCTGATCTGTTTTTCTTTCTCGAGACAAACATGCTAAAAGTTTGAAATGAACCATCATTGCTGGTAAATAGGCACTCAAGCCTGACCTGGCTGTACAAATAGAGCCCATTCTCTACGGTGAGCAGAAGCAGCAACGTCTGGCCGTAGAGGTGGCTAGCTTCATTTACAGACTGTACAATCTAATTTCTCCTTCTGCAAATGTTGATTAAGCTGAAAGAGGATCCTTTGCAAAGCTAATTCAATAATAGCTCTGTCTCCTCTCCCGAAAGGCAAGAGGATGAGCTCACTCTCACGTGTGGCCATTAGCTTCCCCTGCAGCAAAAATCACCATCTGGTCACTTGGCCTAGGCTCTGCTGATTGGACTGGGGACTTTTCGAGCACCTATCCTTCTTCTTTGCTGGAAGATGGGTAGACGCTCGAAGGGGAGGCTGCTGTTATCTCTTGCGGAGCCAGGTACAAGAACTCTAAGCATTGCCTGATAGCAGGAGGACCTGCCTGGCCCCGTTTCTCTCATGTCCATCGTTAGTCACAGATGACTTGGTCATTTATGATCAATGTGACAAGGCGGACAGATAAAAAATGCCAACTCTTCCTCATAACCACGTAATCTGTACCTTTTAATCTTGTCATTTGACAGGCGATCCAGGAAAGTCAGTGAAGCTTCGCTTTTATTAACAATGGATGGGACCGTTTCAAAACCACTGGAGTAAACCTTGGCTCAAGCCTCAGTGGGGCTCCTTTGTAGCAGTCTCACATCAGTTGGTAGTCTCCTGAGTAGCCCCTTTTGGCATTACACCTTCTGACTGAATCCTTGCAAACAGTGGGCAAAAAATTTTCGGACCCGTCTAAGGGTTCATTGATGCTAATGAGTTTGCCTTTTGTCCCTGTCAGTATCTGATCACAGAAGAAGGAGAGCAAAGAGTAAGACTATCCCAGAATCCATAGGTAAGACTGACACTGTATTCTTTGCATATACTTTTATTTTATTTTTTTTAAATTGAAGTCCAATAATAGGATTGAACCATCAAAACAACCACAAACATCTGTTGTCAGCCACTGAGATACTGGTCCTGGCTGGCACTTGCTGCGTGGGAGGAAAGTTTCTCTGTCATTTAAACAACAACAACAACATCAACAAAACCAACCTAACATAAGATAAATGCCTAGTGAGGATGGAGATGAATTCCTTTGCTGGTCCTGATGAGTGTTTTTCAGCCTTCAAGGACAAGCTAGGATGTTATCTGTTCGGTCATATAGACTTTTAATGCCAGTTAGTAACTTGGTTTATTTGATGGGACAAAAGCAGTGACCTCAGTTGTTTGGAAAAGTAACAAGTGTTCTCTTGTTTTCAGAGTGTGTATTTATTCACAACACTTTGCAGAGTAAGCTGTCATTAATGGGTGGGTGTGGGGTGAGTGAATGAGTATTCAGGGTGAGAAACCTAAAAGTTACTGTGGAGTTTAAAGTGCTATTTTATAAGAAAAAAGTAACTGTGTCATCTAGATATGGCAATCTTTGCCTTTACTCTTAGCATTCAACAAATTGAGTGAGGCAGGGGGACCAAGAGTTTGAGACCCACCTTGTCTCACATGCCTATACATAGATAAGGAAGGGAAGACAATTCACTCAATCTCTCCAATTTAGCTTTCTCCTTATTCTCACCACCAACTAGTCTGTCCCTAGGCCTCAGATTCTGCAGTACACAATGAAGAAATCTATGATGAAAATGGACATCTTGAATCTTACTTGTATCATTCTCTGAACCGTGCTGAGTAATGAAGTCATATAAAAGTGCACCTAAGTCAGACATAGGGGTACACATCTGCAATCCCTGTACTCAGGGAGGTTGAGGCAGGAGGATGAAGAGAATGAGACTAGCATGAGCTAAATAGTAAGAACCTGTCAAAAATCATTACTGGTTTAAACAACTGACAATGTTCAGTCACACCCTTCTACTGTTCATTTCAGTATGGATAAAGGGCAATCCCAGACAGGAATGTGGGGTGTCAGAGAATGACAGAATCTGTCACAGATAGATATGCCACCAACTAGAGTGAGGGATGGCACCCTCTGATGGAGTAGTGGAGGAAGCCACATGAGGTTGTGACAGAAGAGAGCTTCACCTGCTTAGAGTCAAAGAGCTCTCTGAGGAAGATGTGGAATGAGGTTTCACAGAATGTTTGCCAATGCTAAGCACGAAAAAAATTGTTTTCCTATAAACAGATAAATATGCATTCATTGAATCGCAACCGAACATTCGATGTAATGAGATTTTCCTAGTCACCAGCTCTTTAAGTCTTTGCAATAGTTCTATTATAGAAGGACCATTAGCTTCATTTCGCATAAGAGGAAACCAACATGCAGCTATCCAGTGACTGGGTCAATATCGAGAGAGATGGAAATTAGAAACCATGTGTTTGTTCTTTAGTGCTTCGGTTTCCCTTGTCACAGATTAGTGTGTCCCCGTGACGTCCAAAACAAGCTTTGCCAACACTGGAAAGTAGGGCGCGGAGCCTGTTCCCTAATCTGGTGGCATCCATCCTTTTCCTCCACATTCACTATCATCACCTCTCTTTCTTGTCAACCCTGTCCACCTCCTCTGGCCACAGGAGAAGCCATAGCAAGATGTCTCAGCTGCACGCATCACCCCCCCCCCCCCCCAGGCAGGCAGTGGGAGAATCTGATAAATCGATTCGTGTTTTTCCTTCTCATCCCCACTTTTCCCTTCAGCGCCCGGCACGGTGTGCCCGCCCCCGCTGCACCGTGCAGCTGTCAAACACTGACAGAACGCGCATGTTAAGGAAATCCTTCCCTAGCCAATGCTTTCTGTCCTGGCATGATGTTGTGAACGCAGATTTTACCGGGAAGCAACCGCTTTGAACATCTGGGGTCGGTCGCACGCACTGACATTAGCTCCTTCTCGTCACAATAATGCTGTTCCATTTTAATTTTCTGCAAGCGGAGCAATTTTCATGCACAGGTTATTGATTAATTACACATTTAAGGTGTTTGAATTAATGTGGGTTGAATTAATTTGTGCTTCTCTAGGATTTCCTTCCTTATTTTCCCTACCTGACTTTCCCTTTTTCTCCTACATGCTCCCTGCCCTGTTCCAGTTAGCCTTTAACGCTTTCACTTTAAAAATAACAGATGAACGTTATGCTTCACCATTGATCTGTTAACTCACATCGGGATTTGGAAGTGTCGTCTATGGTGTACCCTGACTCATAAGAATATTATTATTATTTATTGAATGGCGGAAAACATCTGAGTTTGAGGACTGTGCGTATAAATATACAGGCCAGTCGTGTTACAAATTGTTTACAGTTGGCTACATGTGTGTGCCTATTACTGTAGAGTGCACACTCACTCCACCAGGAGAGGCTCTGCTGTTGACGTACGCTATGAAATTTCACATAAAGGAAGAACAACAGCTGTAATGGGCCCAATCCAATGATGGCAAAAGGTGAACAAAATGAGTCCCTCTGGGAAAGAAAATGCTCATTTAGTGGAGGAAATTATCATTTCCAAGTAGAACATTTGGCTTCCTGAGAGCGAAAGTGTCGGCACAGCTTGATAATAACACCTCAGGCTATAATAGTACCCTTTCCCCTCCGAGAGCTGGGATCTTTCCTCCTAAATTTATCTTTACAACATCCTTGCAAAGTACCAAGGCCCAGGTGTTATAAGCTATCTTTTATGGATATAGAACCCAAGAAGCTGGAAAAAAAATTCAGTGATTTGTCCTTGAAAGCACAGGAATCAATGTAGATCTGGGCTTTTCAACCTTGGAGGTATTGACATTTTGACCTGTTAATTCTTGGCCTGGGGGTGGGGCGGTCTGCCCACTGTGCAGCATCCGCAGCATCAGCAGCATTTTTTCTGTATCCACTAGATGCCAAGAACGCCCCCAGCTGTGACAACCAAAGTGTCTCCAGACAGTGTCAAATGTCTCAGAGCGGCAAAGTCACCTCCAATTTAGAGACATTGATCTATATAAGTCAGCCTGGACAAACTCCTGTAGCCTGAAGGAAACCTTCAGCAAAACCTGAAATAATCAACATTTGTGTTTGGCTTCCACAACAGTGTCTTCTATATAGTATGAGAACCTGCATAGAATTTAATATTATAATATTTTAATTTATATTTTCACGGTAATTCTATTTAATTTCATTTTATCATAAAATTATTTTATGAGTGTTTTGTTTATATATATATATATATATATATATATATATATATATATGAGACATGTGTGTATCCAGGATCCATAGTAAGAAAAATGAGGCAGAGAAGCAGGCAGACTTGATCTCAGTAGGTCGAAACTGCTTTATTGGAACAGCGAGAGGCTCCAAACCTTTTACAAGATGAAGTTAGGGTATGCTTACAGTGGCTCAGGGACAGGTATGCATACATACACATGTGCATGGATAGCTACCAAGAAGTTATTTACTGCTCTTTTCTTGTGATTTGCTTAGAAACAGGGTGTTTTGTTTTCCATTCTTTGGCGTACTGTTTCTGTAGAAAGAACAAAAAGATCAGAATGGGGCTAAATTGTTCTTTATGGCTAAGGATTACTGCCCAGTACAGTCTGACTGAATTCCTTATGACCTGAAGCTGTTACCCAACATAGAATCCAGAACAGTGCATTGGATCACCTGGGGTTGGAATTACAGAGAGTGAGCTGCCACCTGAATGTTGGAAAATGAACCAATGTTCTCTACAGGAACAGCAAATACTCTTAATAGTTGAGGCATCGCTCTATCCCCTAGCAGTTGAGTGGGAGGACCGGGGATGAGAAATGGAGAAGACAAGAGAATAAAGAAGATAAAAGCAATAGCTGGAACCAGGAAGTCTTTCATAAGCTGGTGATTTATGCCAAGCAAGCCTAATTAAGAAGTACAACATTATATATACTATTTGTAGGAAGGAAAACAGCTAAGGCCAGCAGAGAGTTTGCCAGACAATGCTGGCAAAGAGAACGTAGGATACCTCAGGCAGAGGCGCCGCAGGACATAACCACAGTTAAAAGGGAAGAGTCGGGTCCCTAAAATTTGCAGCTTTGCCTCCTTCAAGGTACTGGCTTCAACTCTAGATTGGTCTTGCCAAATCCACTCCTGGAGAAGGACACAGAACTAATGTTCTCTTAATCTCATGCACAAGAAGACAGAAACACAGATTGCTTAGCTTACTTGACTAAGTTTATGCAGCTAAGAAACAGGGCTGGCTTCATGATAAGCCAACCTATGCAGTCTCACTGTCTCCAATGTTTAGAAGGGCCTCTGTTTGCTTGAATGCTCTATTAAAACACAGACATCTTAATAAGGCAAAAAAGAAAGTGCCAAAACAACACAGGGTTTCTTTTGTGTCGGCTAAGTACCCCTGGGCACAGGCCTGGCCCTGGAGTGTAGTTGGTACGCTCAATAGCACTGTATTGGAGAAAACTGATTGTCCCTTTGCCAGCTGGTATCAATTTCAAATAGCTTGTTTGTGCATACTGCACCCTCCCAGTGCTGGTACCTGCTGGGCTTGAACCTGTGCATATTGCTACAGTCTTTGTAAGTTCTTATGTGTATCAGTCTTGTTTTACTTGTTTGTTTGGTTTCTTTTTTTGTATGTTGAATTTTTATTTTCTGAAAATTGGAGAGAGAGAGAGAGAGAGAGAGAGAGAGAGAGAGAGAGAGAGAGAGAGAGAGAGAGAGAAAGAGAGAGAATAAGAAGTTGGGTAGGTAGGTAGGTAGGTAGGTAGGGAAGAACTGGGGAAAATTGGGAGAGGAGAAATATAATATATTGTCTGAAGAAGTATTTCCAATAAAAAATATAGAAGCTCTTAAATGATTTTGGACAAGGGAGGATTTCCACTTTTATTTGCTTTGAAACCTCACAAGTTACATAGTTATATAGAAAAATATAGAACCAGGAATTGAGTTCCAGACTCAGAGTCTGAAGGCTACATTCTTAACATTTCTATCCTCATGCCTCTTGTCATATGTGCTCATTCCTTGCTTATTTATCCATTTGGTAAGTTGAACTGTAAATTTATTATGAACCAGGCACTAGACTTGGCAGTGAGGGTACAATAGACATGTGCCAGATGCTGTCCCTACACACAGGAAGCAAACAGCTCAAGAGGGATTGAGACCAACAAACAGGCATTTGCAATTCAGAATGCTATATGTGGAGGGAGGACAGCCCGGTTGCTAGGGAGCTTATTGGAGGGCACTTCCCATAGTCTAGGGAGATCAGGAGGTTTTACTACCTGGGGCAAAGGGCTAGATCGGAGTTAACACAGGTGAAAATGAATACCAAGTGAATCCCAGCCATAGGAAGAATACCAAGAAGAGAGGGCAAGTTCAGTACAAATAGGACATTTAAAATGGCTTTATTTGGATAGTGTCAAATTAGCCAATATTGCTATTAGCATATAGTGCCAAAAATATCATTTCAAAGGCTGATTTCCCACACATGTTACAGGCCACATGCTGTTGAGTTCCAGCTCACTCCTTAGGTCTATAGTTTTGGACCGAGGCTGAGAGAGCAAATTCCCAATTGGGATGTGGATTCTTACCACTGGGCAAAAGTGAAATAGCTGAGCCCTGTACCTTGGGTTCATATCCTGATTTGGACTTTTATAGATTATGGAGAGATTGGAATGTTGCAGACTTAGAGTTTAATTACAACTTATCTTGGGCTATCTTTACATTCTTACCCATCCCTGTTTCTGACCTAACATTCACATGACTAACAAAAATGTTCAGAAATATGAACTTAGCAAACCACTAGCTTCCACCAGCCAGAAGGATAAACGAGTTGTTAGTTGATATCTGAGGTCTAGAGTAGATTCTTTCCTCACTTGGCTTCAATCTGCCGATGCAATGCTTCCTCCACCACACTTGAAAAGCACCTTAATTTATGAATTTCTTGGTTCTGTTACTATAAAACCCTCAAGCTGTTACCATAATGGGACACAGGATTTGGGATAGCTTGAATCTGCTCCTCGCCATTGTTTCTTTTTTGGTTCCAGAACAATGCAGGTCTTAGCCTTGTTGAGGTAAGCATTGTGTGTTTATGCTATAATCAATGGGATTTTGTAATACTTGGGCTCTAGGTTAGCTAAAGTCATGCAGATGATACAAAAGGTCCACAGTTCAACTACTCCTCTCAATTCTTTCTGATTATATTTTATTAGGTTCCATGACTTGTAGAAATTAGAATTATCACTATAGTTATTTTACAACCGCCCCCCCCCCACAACTTTATTTCTTGACTTTACCCAAGGTACAAGTCCCCAGGTATGTCTCCATTTTACTTAAAATGTTGTCACACATAATAAATAGACATTGGCCCTATTTGTTCTAGCCAAGTCTCACTTAACAAACTGAAGGACGTCATTGGCGGTATTTGAGCCTTTGTGTGCATACTTCTCACTAAAATCAAATTAGAAGAAATTACAAGTTGAAAACATCCAGCCGAGCAGTGCTGTTTATCCTCCAATGCAAACTCTGACTACAGGTTTCTTATTAAAACAAGATTTTTAGGACAGCCCTGTAGTGCCTTCAGCATATGTGCCCTTATGAGCTTGCCTATAACAGCAATAACATCTGAGGCTCAAAACAGTAACAATTGTTAACACTTAGTTACTAGGCCAAATAAAGTGTTGATTGTACTCTCAAGCAGCCCTGCTGCCTGTAAGAAGGAGAATTATATTTCCAATCCATGGCAGTTAAATGCACATTAATGACATTTCTTTTTAAAAACTTATGCTAAGAAAGAGATTCTCTAGGACTAAGTATTCCCTTAGGATAGGCAACACATCAGTTCTAAATCTTACAAAGCAAAAGTGATGTGATAGAGTCGGTTTCAATTCAAATTAAAATGCCTTTCAGAAAGAGAGGGGGTAATAGTCGGTTAGTGGGTGCAAAGATGCAGCTGTGGGTTAGAGATAATACTGTGTTCTTTAGCACAATAACATGACAATCCTTTACAACAATTAACTGAGTATTTGTTACTGTTAACTAATGTAGGGGATTTTGAATATCCCCCTGCAGAAAACAGATAAAAAAAAAAATCAAAGTGACAGATACGCTATTTATCCCAATGGGGTGACTGTACTTTGCATAAATGTAATGAAACATTCTAAAGTAGCCTAGGAAGGTTCCTGCAGGTCAGTTGCTTGTTGTATAAGTGTGAGGACCTGAGTTTGATCCACAGCCAGTGTGTGTGTGTGTGTGTGTGTGTGTGTGTGTGTGTGTGTGTGTGTAATCCTAGTGCAGGAGACAGAGACAGGCAGATTCCTGAAATTTGCTGGTCAAAATGTCTAGACTACTCAGTGAGCCCCAGGTCCCTGTGAGAGACCTTGTTGCACAAACAGATGTAAAAGGCTTTGGAGTAACAGTCAAGATTGACTTCTGGCCTCCATATGCATACATGAACACCACTGGCCTCCACAACACACGTACATACCTGTGCAGACCTGTGCACATGTACATATGCACATACACAGATATACTAAATTCTCACTTTCCCTCATATATATGTAAAATTATTATCTGACAATTAAACAATTTAAATTTTATTGCAAAATAAAATGTCAAATATCTTCTGAATAAGGTGAGCGTTATTTCTTCCTTCCTTCCTTCCTTCCTTCCTTCCTTCCTTCCTTCCTTCCTTCCTTCCTTCCTTCCTTCCTCCCTCCCTCCCTTCCTCCCTCCCTCCCTCTCTCCCTCCCTCCCTCTCTCTCTTTCATTCTTTCTTTCCTTCTTTCTTTCTATTGTCTCTCTATGTGGCCCTGTCTGGCCTGGAGCTCTCTATGAAGACCAGTCTGGCCTTGAACTCATAGGAATACAACTGCATCTGCTTCTGGAGTTCTAGGATTAAGGGCATGTGTCTCCACTGTCTCACCACTCCCAGGCAGTCTAAGCATGTTTTATGACTGTGTAGTAGTGTTTCTCAGTCTGTTGAAAAAGTTTGTTAGGATTATGGTTCTGAGATAATGAACTTCTCCCTCTGAAATCCATACTAGGCATTGGGACTTTGTAATTCTCCATTTAATAAATGTGTAGGAGATTATTGTATATAATGATATTTGAGAGAAATTTTATAGAGAAAGGAATAAAAAAGATAAATTTAGTCAGGTGATACTTAGCAGCTATAATCTACTTGTACTTTTTTTGGGTTGGACTGGTTAGTTTAGACTTAGCAACTACTATACTATTAGCACTTGGGGAATTTTAGTGTATCTTACTAGCCCATAATCACTAAGCCCAGACAACTCTATGATCATCCATTTTTGATATAATTTTATGATTTAATAACTACATTGGAATACTCGCTACTATGCAATACTCAGCAATAAATATTTAAGGATGTTTACAATTTTGTTTCATGCTCCATTAAAAATATGCTTGCTATCGTTTGTTTAGAATTAAAAAGGAAACATAAGGTGTGAACCTCCAGTCTAGAAAGTTAGCAAAGGATCTCATCAGCAAGGGGCTGCTGAGCTTTTTGTGTAAAACAGTGAAACATTGTATTGTTATGTTCTAGCAGGTCGCATCTGAAAGTGTCTCCATGGACCAGTAGGATCATTATAACATGGGCTCTTGTCAGCAATGCAAAAAATTCTCATGCTACCCCGATCTAGTGATTAGAATATATGTTTAATAAGATGTCTGGGAAATTCATATGTTAGTAGCTCTTAGATATGTGTTCAAGACTGCTTGCCTACGTAAGACTTGAGGATTTCTTTTGGTAATTAAAAAATAAAAGTACATCTTCAAGAATAGATGGTATTTTCAATAACAAAAAAGCAGGCAGGCAGCCATTGAATGGTGAGATGGTTCTTATGTAGAATGCACAGATAAAATGTTACATTTGTGGGGTAAATTATAAAAGTGTTGAGCAGATTTACCAGTGGTTTAAGTAGAATCCTGACAGTCACTTACATGGTCTTTTATTAATTTTTAGAGAATTTTACAAGAGAGTCTCTCTTCTGTTGCAGACTCTACTGAAGATACTACATATTAAACATAGAGGAATCACAGATGGGGAGAGCGTCTTGGTGATTGTAAACTTGTTAAGGGGAGAGCAATGGTGGAATCACTGCATTTATGTCAGCTGGATCACTTTTTATGGGTGAGATAAACTAAATTTTACTTAATCCAATAACAGATCACAGATATGATTCCTCACAAATCTAGCTCCAGGAAGATGAGTTTCTTCACCGTACTTTCAGAACCATGAGTGAAGGGTTACCTATGGGAGCCTAGGTAGCTTACAGGCATCTGCTCTGTCATACCAACCCTTTCCCAGTCCCCACCCAACCTGAGTTTTGATTCAGGCAAGCTCCAGCAAGGACACTCCCTGGCTAACTCCTAGATAGATCTGCCATCCCATACCGCCCCTCTCCGCAGCCATGTTTACTGCTTAGATAATCTTAGGGAGTGGCCATGTGAATCTTAGGCATTATCTGATCCTTGGAAGTTTTATTTTGTTTTTGGGTCTAATGATGCTTCTTCACCTTCCGGAATGAATGTTTCTATTCAGAGGAAATAGCTATATAATAATGCCAACAACTGATAGTTATGATAGTTTTAAGACTTTTATTATTATTATTATTATTATTATTATTATTATTATTATTATTTAGTTTGATGTCACAAGCAAAAGACTTAGAGAAAAAGATCGGGGATTAAAAACCTTTAATATTTAATATATAATAAGAATAGGTAACGTGATACAATTATCACCAAAGACATATATTGCTATTATTATTCAAAACAAAACAGTCAAACGTCAAATGTGAGTGCCCCCAGAAACGTAGAAAGACACCTTAGAATATTAAAATATGAACTAGAAACTTATTTTCTTGGAATATATGAGTGGGAACTTAGTATGTTCTGATAAGAACATTTTATGCCATTTCTTGACTTCCGAGATTTCTTGAACTGAGTAATTCTATTATTGGTGAATGTACAGCTAAATTACCTAGATTAGGCTTCGGTTGAAACATGGATCCATTTACCTCTGTTGGCCAGAGACTTGTATAAGAGGAATGAAATATGAGCTTTATGGGTCAGGTCTGCAATCACTAAGGACTTTATGGTCATCTGCTCCTGACCTAATTTCATAACTTAACAAGTAGAATTGGAATATTGGCTACTGTGAAAAAAAAATCAGCAATAAATATTTAAGGAACTTCACAATTTGGTTTCAGTTATAGATAATTTTATCACAACACTTTTCTTAAAGTTAGGACACTTTAAAAATAGCCATTAAGATAAAAAATGTTTTAAAATGTTGAAAAGTCACCAGCTTTGTCGATAATAGAGAAAATGAAAGATGAAAGCAAGAATGACATATATTTAATTAGCCATCGTCGTTCTTTGGAGATGAGAACCTACTCCCTAGGTACTGACACATTAATACTGTCAAATACAGTACTAGTCTGATGGCAGACTGTTGTTCTATATATACCAGCTTAATATTTACATACTCATGTGGGCAGTTAGCACGAGGACACAGGTGTGTTGCCATTACAGATGCTTCTGTGTTTTCTGTGATTTGATCACAGCAGGATGAGGGTGTCCCCCTTCTTCCTCTGCTCATCATACCCCTTCTTGGACAAGATCCATCATTTCAGAATGAGTGTTTAGATGTGGTAAAAACAAAACAAAACAACAACAACATAAACCCCACCTTCCCTAACTGGCAAAATAGATGGGCTCAGGCGACCATCATTCATTTCTGAGACATGGCTCGCTGCATCTCTGTGTGCATAAGATGGTACTTTTCCTTATTCCATGGAATGTTCCTTCCCCTCCCCATCCACTTTCCTTTACATCCAAATGGGAAAAGAAGAGAGAGAGAGAGAGAGAGAGAGAGAGAGAGAGAGAGAGAGAGAGAGAGAGAGAGAGAGAGAGAAGAAAACCCCCCAAACAAACACCACAACAGCTTTCTGAGCTATTTTCAGGAAAAATCAATCACCTTTCTTAGACATAAGCTGCATAGATGTTGACAATTTTTGTTGCCACTTTGGTTACAAGGGAAAAGGTCATTATCTAATAGACTCTGGATGGAAGAAATGTGCTCCATAAGATCCTGTTGGGTGCACCTGAGCCTCTCCAGGGTTTACGAAGAATGATTCATGGTCAGGGACAGGAGTAGATAGTGGCAGACTGGAGCAAACTGTATTTTTCTATCAAAAGACTGAAGAGTTCAGTGTCCTGTACAGGTAATCAGTTAGTGAGAACCACAGTCAGCTCCTGTTTAAACAGTAAACAAATTGTATAGAAACCAAGTTAAATTCACTATGTTTGCTAGGTTTACCAGCAACAAGCACCAAAGAATGCCTTAGCTTCTGAAAACAGTTCTTTTTTTTTAATTAATTATTTATTTTTTTGTTTTTTCGAGACAGGGTTTCTCTGTATAGCCCTGGCTGTCCTGGAACTCACTTTGTAGACCAGGCTGGCCTCACACTCAGAAATCCGCCTGCCTCTGTCTCCCCAGTCCTGGGATTAAAGGTGTGCGCCACCAGTGCTTGGCCTGAAAACAGTTCTAATTGGTGTTGGTAGTATTACTTTTCTAATGATTTTTCTCCCTCTTTTCACCCTGGGAAAACTCTCAATTTCTGGAAGTCTCAGATCTCTCTCTGTGTGTGCAAATGTGTGTATGTGTGTCTGTGTATACATGCACCCACATGTGTGTGTGTGAGTGCCAGTGTGCTCTTGCATATGCATGCATGTGGACATGTGTGTCTATGCGCATATGCCTTCCAATTGTTCCTCTTGCTTTCAATTAATTAAATGCATGCATGTATAAATTAGCCCTAGAGATACCCAATTGTATGTTAGGTTGGTGAATGATGGGGAGAAGAAGATTTTTAAAAAAAACTAAGCCAAACTATTCTCGAAGATAAAATGATATGTGGTTTGTTAAGATGATTTTTTTTTCTCTTACCACTAAGAGTAAGGAAGAATTTTTTTTCTTTTTTTCTCCCTGATTAGAGGGCTTCACTGGATTTGTGGCAAATAAATTGACAAGCTAGGTCACTCATGACAAGAGAGCGATAATTGATGATGGCAGGTGGGGGCCTGTCGTACTGGCATGTCCTGTGGAGGGTGAACCAAGGACATCTATCAATCAAATTGGTGACAGCAGCCAGCGAGACTTAATTGGAGATTCATTGAACCTTTAATGATGTGACAGAGAAAGATAAGAACGCTTAAAAGGCTCCTGGGCTATTTTTTCCCTTTCTTCCAAAAATTCTCATAGGAGTGGACAGTGAACACGGCTCCAGGGTTGAACATTCACTGTTTCTATCAAAGTTAATCACGTTGTTCTGAGAGGTGTGTCACATCTACACCTGAGATTTAGCAAGTTGTTTGTTACATGGGTTTAGCATGTAATCAGGGATCTTTAGCACATGCTCAGACGCGTAGAGTTTCAACAGGAGTAGATATTACTGACAGGAGTTCCAAGCAACACCAGGAGGTTACTCTTTTCTGCAGCTCAATGAGTCACCTGCCTTTTCCTTCTAAGTACATTTTCTTTTAGCCTGAGTGCTTTTCTTAATGCCAGCAATACAACAGAGAGCCAGTTGTCTGAAGGCATTTCCCATAGATATAGTTGGTGAGAAGACAAGCAAGATGATCTTGTCATCTAAGATTTTATACATCTATGAGTCTATGCATTTCCTTATTGATTTAAAATGAGATTTTTAGACACCTGCTGTATATGCTTTTTGCTTCATTTAAGTAAATCCATGGATGAAAGTGGTAGGATACTTCTTCAAAAGAAGTTACAACCTTGTGAGGGATGGAAAAGACACGTATGTTAAATGTTGCAGCATGATAGATAAAACTGGTGATTATTTTGAAGATGATGTTCAGGACAGGACAGGCTATAGGCAAAGTGACACTTAGGTGGCATGTTTTGTGTCTCTTGAACTTACTTACTCCAGTTACTAAAGTCCTTGATGCAAAATTTTGCAGAAGGAAGCAATGATCTCAGGTTTGCTGTGACAGAGATTTTATATGTAATGATATCCACATTTCTGTTTACCAAACCAGAACTCTTTTGTTGATAGAAGGCAGAACTAATCCATCTCCTCTGACTCTTACTATCAGTTCTAAAGTTGGCATCCCAATACATTATCTTCTCCACAAATCACTGAATGCAAATGTGCCTAATTAATTATTCAATTGAGAGATAAATGATTTTTTAAAAAAATCTTAGATTTAGGTCTACACAAGTTCAATTTGCTTGCTCCTGTATCTAGGCACATGTTAAATATTTGCTCTCCATGCTATATGCTCCACTAATGGTGGATTTTGAAGTTCCTCTTGGAATTTTAATCGTTAATGGCTATATCCCATTCCATTGTCTCCCTCTATGTGTGTCTTTTGTTATTTCCTTATGTATTTATAGATATTCTTAAAGAAAACTCATAGGTGCAAAAAAGTACATCAGTTGGGAATCTAATACATAGGAAAGGATATGTTGATTTTTCATTATGATTAAGATTCATTTACTGGTAACTACATGTAAAAGTCATTAAAAATAATTTGAGGCAGGTGGTATAAGAGAAAAGCATGCTAATTAGAAGATTTGAGGGACAAAGTTTGAAAAGGAATAAGTTAGAATTTTATTGTATGTTTACTGACTTAAACAATTTACTCTGGAAATGTTTACGTGGGAAGAAATCTCTTATTTTTTACTTTGTGGCAAATTGAACAAATTTTACAAATAACTCTGTCTTAGAGCTGTGTCTCTAGCTGCATATGTAGCAGAGGATGGCCTAGTCGGCCATCAATGGGAGGAGGGGCCCTTGGTCTTGTGAAGATCATATGCCCCAGTACAGGGGAATGCTAGGGTCAGGAAGTGGGAGTGGGTGGGTTAGGGAGCAGGGCAGGGGAAGGGTATAGGGGGCTTTGGAGATAGCATTTGAAATTTAAATGAAGAAAATATCTAATAAGAAAATTTAAAGAAAAAGTAAGGCACACTTTATGGTGTCAGTTTTACATAGACCAACAATGTGCAGCATGTTCCTATCAGAACCTCTCTTGGAAAGGAAACATGGATGCAAAAGTTGGAACAATTCTCTATAAATATTTTGGCAAATTCTTACTGCCTCTTAGAACATTTCTATCCATTCCCATGCTAACCAAGTGCAGCAGGATGGACTTGGCTTTTAAAAGGGGATATCTATCTATCTATCTATCTATCTATCTATCTATCTATCTATCTATCCATCCCCTGCTTTATCTGAGGCAGCACTCAGCCTTTGAGAATTGGTTTCACCATCTGTCATTGGATATTTAGATCATTTGAGTGTTCTCCAGTTGACTGAAAACAACTAAATTATGCCTCAGTTGGGTATATTCTTACAAATTTAAGAGCAATGAGTTTCTTCCTTTTTTACTTTTTAAATTAAAATATAGTAACACCATCTATAATTTCCTCATTTTAATTATTATAAAATTTATGCTGATCATAATTTTTTTTATAGAAAACTTCTACCACTCATTGCTGATTGTGCTTATCCCAAGAAGCACTGAAATATTACCAGCCAATTCAGTGTCTCTGGTATTCATGTGCATCTCCCAATAGTCTGAACAGTGTTCACAGTATTATGGAAGGGTATAATCGCACATAGTTGATTATAAGTCTTTTTTAAAGCAGGAAATAAAGTTAAATATGGACTGTGACATTTCTTGATGATTTAAACTGTCTGTGAGAGTCTGAGGTTTTTTTTTTTTCTTCTTTCTAATTTTCTTTTTTAGGGTACTATAAGTATTGAACAGTTTTGAGAAACAAATTGCACAGATTTAATATAAAATTCATATTAATTTATCTAACCTAGAACTATGAATGTTACTTCGTAACACAATCTTTAGTATAATAAAATATAGTGAAATATCTTGGATTTAATTTTCTAATTTTATTAGAATTATAGATCCTTAGCTAATACATGTGGATTTAAAAATTATAGAGGCACATAGCTTGAATAAAAGGGAATATTTACTTTCTATAAGAAAACACTAACAGTACGTGTTCACTGTGGGTATATTGTGGTAATACATAAATCACCGTATATAGGTTAGTATTAATAAATTGACAACTCTCTAAGTAAGTGTTTTGATCACAATTTTATATTTCAGGGCTGTCAGGCTATCGTTTATGGAATAACTAACTATAGCCCTTACAAACTCATATTTTATGGCCACTGAATTTATAATTTTAACACTTATTTGAATTAAATGAAAAATGACAATATGACATAAAATTTAAATGCTTATAAATTCCTTTTGGAGCACAACTACATGCATACATTTCTATGATATTAGCTGCTGCTTCCATGCTTCTGTGACACAATTGAGTAACACAGAACAGGGACAACATTTGACGTAAAGTCTGAAAGTCTTAGTATGGGACCCTGATGAAAAGTTTGGTAATGAAAGTAAGGCTACATGTCCATATTCTCAGCGTTTTTAAAAAGAAACATTATGTTCATTAGAGCATTGATTTTTAACTGTTTCCTCATGAACCCCAATAATCTTATCATGAATTACTAGCTATAAATGCATGGATGAAGAAATGAGTTATACATTAGAATTTTTTTTTTTAGTTTTAAGTCAGTATTTACTTTTTTTTAACATTTTTTTGTGTGTGTACAAAACAAGAAGAAAAAAGTTTGTATTGACAGAAATATGAATGGCTAGAGTCTGTGGGACATTTGACAGTGATAGGACAGACTGATAGAAGTTCTGAGGAGCCACAAGCACGTGCTGTTGTTTTATGCTTAGTTGTTCTATGCTAAAAGATGGCCTTTCACAGGTCTGCATTGTATTTCCCCATCACTGAGATTCAGTGATGAAACTTTCTTCTGGCAAAGACATTTGAGAGCTATCAGAAAGGGAGAATTATGAGTGAGTGACTCTGTGTTTGTAAAATAGCACCAGGAATTAAATAAGATAATGCATGTGAGATGCTTAGCAGAAACCCTAGTAGAACGTCAATAAACAATAACCATCATCCTGGTTGTCCGAGAGCCACCTTTAGAATGTCTATAATTCATCATAGACACATCAGGCATTCAGACATGCTGGGGGCAGTCTTTTAGATCATAAATACATATTCCATGAAGCAATATACGTATCTTCTCAGAAAATACCAATAAAAATAACTTCCTCCACTTTCAAGGGCTACTAAATAACTAGAAGGTAGATGTGAATCCATTTTTTTTCCTAAATATGCTCTCTAGAGATCAGAATGATTAAGGAGGAGGAGAATCCTTTCTCTTATCATGAGATTCATCTAGAAACCAAGAATTGAAAAGGGCGCTGTTACTCTCAGACCCAGTTGCTGTAGCAATGACAAAACAGAGCTTATTATAGGGAAAGCTGGGGTGGTGTGGACTTCCTGCCTTCTGTTACACTGTTTACACCATTGTATTTTAAAGGCAGACTCTGCATATTAGGAAGAATGAAGTCGACTTACCTGTCTTGTAGTTTCCCTTCAAAGACATTTCTTCTTTCTTCTTTCAAATGTGGTATCTCAACTGCAGACTCTTTTCCTTCTTCTTTCAAACCCCCCCCCCCCTACTCTCCTGATCCAATGCTCCTCTGTCTCCCTTCAGAAACTAGTGTGCCTTCCAAGGATATCAACTGAAGACAGCATACCAAATTACAATAAAACTAGGCACATACCCTCGTGTCAAGGCTGGAGGATGGAACCCAGTAGGAAGAAAAGGGTCCTAGAAGCAGGCAAAGGGAGTCAGAGTCAACCCTATTCCCACCGTTAGGAGATCCACAAGAACACCCAGCTAAAGAACCACAATGTATAAGACTTAGCACAGAAGCATGCAGGCTCCGTGATTGCCACTTCAGTCGCTGTGAGCACCTATGAGTCCTGTTCAGTTGATTCTCCTGGTGTCCTCAACTATTCTGGCTCCTGCAATCCTTTCTCATGCTCTTCAGCTGGGTTCCCTGAGATCCGTCTAATATTTGGCATCCTATGAGCTGCTAAAGAAAGCCTCTCTGAAGACAGTTGGACTATGCACTAATCTATGATCATAAAAGAATATTAAGAATTATTTCATTGATTTTTTTTTCTTTTTGCCATTTATGTTTGGTTATACCATAGGGTTATCCAGCTCCCAGTTCTTCATGATCCAGGCATTGTCAGTCATGGGTTCTCTCTTGTGGCATAGGGATAGACATCAAGTTAGAATAGTCATTGCTTGACAACTCCCTCAAGTTCTGAGCCAAGGATTTTGTCTAGCCTTATTTTTCACCCGCTCTCACCTGCTAATGGACAGCAATCTACATCATACTGAATTTGCTATATTTCCTGCTAATCCAATAAAGTTCAAAACCAGTCTTCTAAGTGTGGAGGTATGCTTTCCTTATTACTGTGAAAAACACATCTGCGACCTAGTTTGGAGCCCTTAAGAAGCATCTTTAGCAATAAAAAAAGTATTGGTATTTTCATTACATAATGAACATTTCCCAGGTAATTTGGATTGTAGAGTTTGCAGTTTAATATTTTATGACTTTTTCCCCCTCAGTATTTTTATGTCAGGAGGAAGGCATTCCATGATTAGCCTGCAGATTCAGTGTGGCTTTGTGGTTCCAACATTAGCTTGCATCAAACGGCTTTGCTTTTGTTTTCTGCTTGAAAAAAACTGACACTTGTTATGGTTCTGCTTACTGTGTGAGCCATCCCCTGTTGACTTCCGGACAATCACTATAAATCTCTATTATGTTGCTGTTATTGTCTTGTTATACTGGCGCTGCTGAGGCATCTTCTCAAGGGACATGAGCCCAGGTGTACACAGACAGTGGGAGGGAAGGCTCTCCTTTAAACACACACAAATAGCTCTTTTATTTGGCACAACAGACATAAACCTTAGTGTAGCCAAAGGAATCTTGAACGGATATTTGCATTGCAAATTTTTTTCAGAAACAGGAGCAAAGGTATCAGAGCTCAATCTGCTAGCCATTTGAATTTTGTTATTTCAGAGAGCAATCTATCTTTCTTAGTTTTTATTCCAGGAAAAAGAAAGAGAGAATTCAGAGAGTCGAAATGTGGTGTCTCACAACCAGGCTCCAAGGCATAAGAACTTCTCATAAAAAAGAATATATTCTTGTTTCCCATGAAATTCAGTTATATAGACTTCCTTTTATAGGTACCTTTTCCTTATGGCTCGTTCTGAGCAAATGTGCGGGGTTGGGGTTAAGTTCTCCTTCAGTATGGTCATTGTTTTGTTATCCAAATACTTGGGGATAGTGCTTTGTCAGATAGTCAAGCATAGGGTTTTCCAAAAGCAAAGCTTCAGTGACTCCCTGTATTGCATTGTGCAGATGTTGATTCTTGGACCTGAGATCTTTTGATGTGACAAACACTTGTTTGAGGAAGTGCAGGCAGGTGGGGCATGCTTTCGAGGCATGGATGGAATTTAGGGAAAGTGTAATAAAAGCTGGACTACCTGTGTCTTCTATCTTTAACTGACAGAAGACTAAAAGTATATTTCTGAATGTAGAAGAAGAAAAATGTTTATTTTTGCAGGTATCTATCTATCTATCTATCTATCTATCTATCTATCTATCTATCTATCTATCTATTATTAGCTAATATGTCATACTTTCGCTGATGAAATCTCTGGTGAATTTTTGATGGACTTATTTGTGGTACTGGGAAACTGAATGTCTTGAATCTGGGGACTCCTCTGTGCTAGAAAAGTGCTTCACCTTTAAACTATAGCCCTTGTTCATCTACTTTTATTATTTTCTGAATTTACTAGGAAGGAAAGGCAGAAGTACTTGTACTGGATGGTTTTGTGTGTCAGCTTGACACAGGCTAGAGTTATCACAGAGAAAGGAGCTTCAGTTGGGAAAGTGCCTCCATGAGATCCCCTGTGGGGCATTTTCTCTCTTGGTGATCAAGTGGGGGAGGGCCAATTGTGGGTGGTGCCATCCCTGGGCTAGTAGTCCTAGGTTCTATAACAAGGCAAGCTGAGCAAGCCAGGGGAAACAATCCAGTAAGCAGCACCCTCCATGGCCTCTGCATCAGCTCCTGCCTCTAGGTTCCTGCCCTCTGTGAGCTCTTGTACTGATTTCCATTGGTGATGAACAGCAACATGGAAGTATAAGCTAAATAAACCCTTTCCTCCCCAACTTGCTTCTTGGTCATGATGTTTTGTTCACCAGTAGAAACCCTGACTAAAACAGTATCCATATACTTAAAACTTTAGGACAAGTCTATAATCATTTGAAATATACTTCTTTCCTCCTGTAACACTAAGTCCATACATTTTTTTGATAAGAGCAAAATGTATTTTTGATGGCTCACACCTAAAAATACATTATTATTGAGAAAACTATAACAGAAAACTTGCTGCCAATTCTAGACTAGCCTGCTATAAGAATGAAACTGCATGTACATATCAAAAACAACAACACACATGCTATCATATTATATCTACCTATCATCTATCTATCTATCTATCTATCTATCTATCTATCTATCTATCTATCATCTATCTAATATCAATCTATATATGTATACATCTCACATCTCCATATATATATATATGCAGCATTTATGTGTGTATTTGAACATATAAGCAATTTTATTTTGTGGAAAAACAAAGTAATATATTTGAATCATTTTTGATTTATTTTAGAAATATGATATATAATATATATATCAATTCAATTAGAATATGAAAGAAAATTTCTTTTAACCAAGATTTCGTACTGAATAATTTGATGTTTTCAGAGTGTGAGGAAAATACTTTTTGTGTGAACAAAATATGAAATTTCAAATAGAATTTAGTTAAAGTAATATATAATCTCCTTCAAGAAAGAAGATGGTCATAATAGAGAGGTTGGAAGTCTGAGAACTTATGATAAAATTTCCAAGTAGCTGCTAACTGGAATAACACAGCACCTTCTGATTTGTGAAAGGGAAAGTTTACCAAGAAAAAAAAGAAACTTTAAGTAACAGTGCTACATAAACGGTGAAGAGCGTGGTTATTGCAATTAAATGTTTGAAGATCAGTGTATGATTCAAAACCCAAGAAAGACATTTACTTTACAAGTAGCAAAGTTAAACTAACATGCTGAAACTATGTGTGTTTTAGAGATATTACATAAAGGAATAAAATTAGAAAGCATACTTAAACATGAACAGAAGAGAAAATCAATTGAGAATAGATGAGACCAAGTTAAAATGAGAGAGACAGAGACAGAGAGAAAGAGACAGAGACAGAGACAGAAATAGAGACCGAGACAGAGAGAGAAGGAGGGAGTGAGAGACAGAGGGGGGAGAATACTAGAAAAAATATTATATAAAAGAATAATAGCAACAAAAATAAAGCAAAGTAGAAATGAGGTCAAATTTGCAATCAACTTTAATGAAACTCTTTACCCCAAGACTGATGATCATATGAAATAAAAATAATATAATTTCATTTGGTTTATAGGTCTAAGTTTTTTTTTTTATTTTTTAAAAAAGAATTTTAACACTATGTCTAAAATAGTCATTTAATATTTTAGAATGCTGTGATGCCTCACCGAGTCGCCCAGAGTTAAATCTGACATTCCCCCATGGATGTGCATTCTCTCTGGCCTCTGTGCTCACTTTGCTCTGGTGCACAAGCTTCTTTGCATTCTAGAATCCATCTTGACACACAGTGACATCAGTGAGACCTAGTTCCCTCTGCTTGGGGTATCCTACTGCCTCTTGTGTTTTCTCCTTCCCCTTGTCTCAAGCATACAAAGAGAGCCATCTGAGAACTCAGAACTTGTCCTCAGCAAAGGACCGAATCAGCCAGAACTTTGATCTTAGGATTCCTCATCTACAGAAATGTGAGAGAATAATGTCTGTTTAACCACTTTGTGGTGTCCCATGTATCAACCTTGATTTGACTAATATGGCTTCCTAGACAATAATCTAAACCCCCAGGATGTATTTAGAAGAAACTGTAAGAGCACATTGTCTAACTTATATTGCCAAACAGTTGAAATGAAACTATTTCTTTATGATATGTTGAACATAGATTCAGTGACTATAATGGCATTTAGTGTTTTCTTACATTGGACAGATTATTCTTAGATTTTCAATGCCTTTTTGAAATCCAGCAGTAAGCTACAAGTTAGAGCTTCTAAAAGCAAAAGTAAATTAAAGATTGTACTCAGACTCTTCTGTAGCCATAGGAAATTGGGGATTAATAAATAGAGGAAATTTGATAATTCTTAAAATATTTGCTGATAATTTTGTAAATAATTCTTCATGATAATATGACGATTTTGTAAAAAAAAAAAAAAGAAGGTCTTTACTCATTTTTAGTTACATTTATTCTATGTTGCTCAGAAATGACTAACTTATAAAATCAAACTTTTAGTTTTCAGACATTTAAACAACTTTAAATAATGCAATATATTCTTTCATAAGATGAATTAAGAGTCTAATTTTACGTTTGCCACTTAGTCACATTAGTTTTGGTAAAGCCATAGTAATATTAAAAAAAAAATCAGGAGAAAGTTTTATAGGAAATAGTTCAGTAAAGATATCTATGTTTTTATTAATTATAAGCAATAAAGATCTAGGTATTCTTCACATGGTTTTTGGCAAGATTTTCTAGCTTCTATTTCAGGTCATGCCTCCTAAACAGTAAGTTCTGTCACACATGTCTCAGAGAATATTTCTCAGTTTTACTTCGTTTGCTTCTTTCAGCTGTCTTGTGTTTAGTTAGTGATACATGGAGAATTGAAGAAGCACCATACACTAGACAGATAAAGGGAGCCTTAACTGAATTGGTTAAGTCTATAAAGATGTAAGCATTTGTTCTTCACTTTTCAAAAGTCTAGCTATAGACTGAATTATCTTGGTTCCTTCAACAAACTTGTGTATCACACCCTTAACCTTCAAGACCACATCTTCAGAAACAGTCAGATTGAAGGCAATGCCCTTAGCATCTGAATCTGGTGAGGGAGGTTGTAATTCTGAGGCTACCACGTGACAATGCAATATATTTTAGGTGCTTTACAGAAGAGATATTATGCAGTTCCATCTCTATCCACTGTAGGCACAGAGTGAGAAATTGACTGGCCAGAGGCGAGGAAAACAATCCCCTCCACAAATCAAACTAGGTAGGATCTTGATCTTTGGATTCCTAGGCTCCAGATTTGTGAGAAAATAAATTTCTGATTTTTAAGCCACCTCCCTCTCTTCATTTCTTGGTCTATGATAGTCTGTTGTGACAGCCTGAGCTAAGACAATTCTTCTGTCTCCTTTGTCATTTTTAAAGGGATTTCTTTGTTCTGAGATCATATCATGAGGAATAAAGTTGACAGATAAAGAGTCTGTACGAGACATAGAAATATGAACAAATCAGATACTAAGATGCATTGGTTTCTTTCTGAAACTGAAAAGTATAATTAACTGAAGAACAATTTATTTCAGTGAAAAACAACTATTGCAGAAGAAATGCCATGCTTTCCCAACTGGAGTGATAAAAATAACATTTTCCCACAGATCAGAGCTTCCAACCAAAAGGTCACATGTGGTATAATCAGTCTATTTGTTTCAAGCCTATTTCTCAGCATGCTCTATAATTTAAAGCTAATCAGACACTCAGTGGAAATATAAAGTAGAACATGTTTACAGATTTTGATATATTTAACCCTGACTGCATTATCTTTGAGAACTACTGTTCTATAGGAAAATCTATTTTTCTTTTCCATTTTTTAGAAGTCATATTTCATTTACTTTTGTGTGTGCACACATGATTGCATGAACATGCTATGGGATGTGCTTATGGAGGCTAGGGGACAGCTTGAAGGAGTGGTTCTTGACTTCCATTAGGTCTAGGGATGGGATTCATGTTGCCAGATTTGGTAGCAAGCACATTTGACTGGATGAGTCCTTTCTCTGGGCCTCCATGTGATTCTGGATGATCTCTAAGTAAATATAACTTGAGAGTACTCTTCTGTTGAAGAAATGACTTCCATAATTTACTTGTGACAATTCCCTCTGTAGTTTACTTCACTAATTCCTCAGGCCGTGATGACTTGTTTTACTAAGGTCAAGGAGATGCTGGTGGATGTGACAGAAACTGATTGGCAAGTGCTTGCTAAGGTCTCTTGCCTTTCGTGCTATTCCTCAGTGCCTGGTGACTATGACATGCATAAAGACCTGGACTAGCCTCTTTGATGATTCTTTGATGATGAGACACAGGGGGTCAAATAATCTCCTCTCCATGACATGCTAACTTTTAGACCTGGAAAGATCACCTTACACCCTGCCCCCCACCCAATTGTGCTGGCCCAGACCTGAAGTATATCTGGGTGACTCATAAGAATATGAGTGACAGTAGTGGCTGCATGCAGGCCACTAATTTTAGAGATGCTTTGTTATAAAGCAAATGTTAATTGATTCAAATGGATTTTAAAAAGAAATCAAGATAGAACTATCAACAAATGAAAATTCCTTTGACTTTGAGGCCAGGTTGGTTTGGTTTATAATGAATTGTAGGGCAACTAAGATTGTGTAATGAGATCCTGTCACAAACATGCAAGCTTCAAAAACCAAACCAACACCAAACCAAACCAAACCAAACCAAACCAAACCAAACCAAACCAAACCAAACCAACACCAAACCAAACCAAAACAACACCAAAACAAAACAAGTACCACAAATTGTGAATATTCATTCATACCTCACAAATCCACATAGCAGTCAGAACAATCTGACACCTCAAATGAAAATGAACACCCAAATAACAACAGACAACCTTTGTTTATATTTTAATTGTAGTACATATGTATGGCTACTCAGATATACCATTCCTGAAATGTCTCTTATATTTAAGACACTGTTTTCCTTTTGCATATTTCTTAACACTTAGCCTACTGAATACTTTACAAGAAAATTAGTGTCCTTTGGCAGATGTAAAGTCTGAGGTTAAGAAAAAAATAAAGTGGCCTTGGACAGGCAAGCTATAAAGTTCTGTTCTCAATGTAATGTTTCCCAGCAAAACACCATCTTATAATCACCAGGACTGTGAAGTGTCAGCTACAGCCAGCCAGCAGGCTTGAGAGAGTGAGCAATACCCATTGTGGATATGTCCACACTTCTATACAATGCCTAGAAACATTTTTTTTTTTTTTTGCCAAAGTCTGAATAAAAAAAAAAAAATCACTTATAAAATGGAATGCTTCTATTTTGATGTGAAATGGTTAACTGGTTTGAGGGAATTTTGTAAACTTAAGTATCACTATTGTTTTTGTTATTGGCAGCTATTGATCCCTGACTGTACAGCTCAGACTCATTAACACTTTTATTACCTTGTCAATCAAAGCTCCAACAGCACCAACCAGTGACCGAAAGGATTTGCCATTATTAACAAGACTGTCTGGTGCCCAGGAGCAATGGAATCCCGCTGAAAGTGGAAGGCCACATCAGCAGGGATTTAGATAGACTCAAGATACAGAAAGTAATTCATAGGTTTTCTGTTCTAAAAACATTCGAAGAAACAGATTTTCCCACTTTCTTTGAATGCTTCGGATTTGAGTTTTAAGAAACCTTGTTTCAAGCCAGTAGGGATAAAAGCTCATGTTACTTTAAACTGTTTTGGGTCCAATTTCATTGTACCAGTTTGCTGAATTGCACCAGTCCCAGGGCAAATGTAATATGTAGGCAATAAATGTTTCTTATGTGCATAGCTAATTTTATCATTTCCTCTAATAGTGGCCTATTAGAACAAACAGATTAGCAGTTAATTGGTATCCAACAAAGAACTATTTTGGCCTTTATTTGCTATTTTTTTTAATCCATTAGTGATCTTAGTCAATACCAAAGCCGAGTTCTGAATCGCAGTGCTTGTCATTACCTTGTTGAAATGCTGCATTTAGAATGTCATTATTTGCTAGATGTTCAACAGATTATACATAAATTTGTTCCTCTGGAGCATCCCTTACTTGCCTCATATTCAGCTCTTTACAATTTCATGGTGATTATCTTCACAGAACATAGGCATTTTCAAATATGTGAACAGCTAATTTTGTTTTATGCCTTGTATTATCTTAACAGGTACTTATTGAACAGATAACTTGCGTAAAACATGAAGCTACAGGATATCCAGATGAAGACAAGATGCTTTTGCTAAGGTGTATATACAAATAGCCATACTACAAAGCTGCCACAACTAAAAGCTGTAAGACGGGTATCACACAAATACACACACACACACACACACACACACACACACACACACACATACACACACACTCAAAATGATAGGAATCTAATGAAGTCAGGATTTCCATGGGCTGGGATGATCACAGAGACCTCATGGAACTTAATGCACGTACAGGAATGCTCACACAAGATTTTAGCAAAGAAATGAAAACAAGGGTTTCTGGCTGCTTAAACAAAACGGCTGCCACAAAACTGCATGAGCTGAAGCTTAGAAACAGCAGAAACCAATTTTTGAAAGCTGTAAAACCTAAGGTTAAGGCAGATTCCACGTCCAGTAGGGTCTTACTCTGTAGCTCATGGATGGCAACTCCCTGTCATGTACTCACATCATGGAAAGCATGAGTCAGGTCCCTGAACTCTGAGGTACAAAGGCGTCATTCCCGTTTACAAAGGCACAGTCCCTGAGAACTAATTATCCCCAATAATCCATAATTATTCATAATTCAACATGCAAATTTTTGATGGCCACCAACATTTGTACCACAGTAAACATGTAAAGTTTAGGAAACAGTGACTGCCGGATCTACATGTCAATAGCCACATGGGATTCCTAAACTAAAATGAAGTTTTGTAGAGAGTGGCATACTTTTAAAGATTTTGCATTATAGAACAGCATAGGTGGAACATTGCTTCGGGAAACTGAACACAGCCATGCTATCTATCAGCACTTTACATCGGAAATAATGATGGTTTTCCACTGTGGGTAAGAACCATGGTTAATTACACCTTCCATTTCACCAGGGCTTATACATTTGTTTAAACTGCTTATCTGAGCTTGATTTAACTTTGGGTAAGTGGTATAAAATAAGAAAATTATCTATTTCATTTACGTTTTTTCATTGTGTGGACTACATGTATTTAACATATGTGCTTATAATTCTCTGGTTTTGTTGGACTGTGTTGTTATGTCGACCTCTTCATTTCTAATTTGGTTAATTTAGATATACTTTCTGTGCCTTTAGGTTAATTTGGCTAAGCATTTGTCAATCTTACTGATTTCCTCAAGGAAAACAACTCTGCTTCATTTATTCTTTGTATTGTTTTGTGCTATTATTATTTTTTTGTGTGTGTGTTTGCTGCTTTCAGAATTGAAATGAATTATATTTCTGGAGGGCTACCACACCCCCATTTTACTACTAAATACCTGTTAGAAGTTTCTACCACATTTTTGCCCATACAGTTCCCGAGTAAAGGACACAGAGACACTGCAATTTATTAATATAAACGTTAGGTACCACTTGCCAACTTGCTCTCTCCCAGGCTGCCTCTGCTTCCTCAGCCTGTCCTCAGGGTGAACTCCTCTTGGCCACATGCTCCAGGGCCATGCCATCTGAGGGTGACCTCCTTCTCGTTCTGTTTTCTGCGACCCCTGGTCTCTCAAGACTCCTCACTTGATTTCAAGTTCCACTTTCCTGTTCTGTCTGCCCAGTCATAAGCCACAACAAATTTTGGCAATCAGGAATTAGTGGGAAGCATTATTAACAGCACACTGGTGATACAGCACACAAGACAAATCTCAACGTTTCAGTCCCAAGTTTGATGATTTCTTGTCATCATAATTTGCTTTTGGGTAGAGAGAGGGGCAACTGTAATCAGGATATATTATGTTCAAGCAAAACATCTATTTCTATTACACGAAGAGGAGGAGGAAGAACAACACAATAAAGTCAGCTAATTCTACAGAAGTTGGCAAAACTATAAGCCCAGTATAAATTCCTACGATTAGAAGTCTTATGACTCAAATCTTTTTATAAAATAAATTAAATTTAAAAGTTCACTAAACTGGAAAACTAAACTAAGATTAGTTTCAAAATCTGGTGAGATAGCTCAGCAGGTTAAAGGCACCTGCCACCAAAGTTTGAGTCCTCAGGACTCACATGATGGAAGCTGTCGTATGCACGTTCCTTAAATTGTGTGTGATAGATTGTTATTAAAGGGAATATAGTACCGACCACTGTAGGCAAGGTTTCTTGAATTCAACTACCCATATTCTTCTGTGAACTGTAATAATTCCATTTTCTCCCTATGTATTTTTAAATTATTCAAATAACTTTCTTTATGTACTGTATTTTGACTTTGAAGGAATGTTCTCTAGCCAGATACCACCTTAATCATTCTATAATTCTCTCACCATCCATGTTTATTGTGAGTTGAAAATTGTCTATCAGTATTCAATACTTTCAGATAATCTATAAGCTACTCAAAAAATAATTTGAAAATATGATAGTAAAATTATGGAGCTTAATAACATTTCCACACTCCTGAATTTTACTCATAATCAAGGCTTGCTTAAGAATCAATGGTATATAAATTAGTTTGAGATAAAAATAATGCCAGAGTGAACAGTTAGGGGAGGCTTTAAGGTAGGGAATGTCAACGGAATGACACATGAGAATACAGCTATCAGTGGGGGATCAAAGAAACTTCCTTTTGCAGTAGATGAGAGATGACACAGAGACACACAATGTGTGGAGAATGAGAGATGTGGGAATATTCAGTTATACATTCTCTCTTCAGGAAGAAATTAAAACATTCAAAACTCTCCCCCCATTGCTCAGGGAGCTATACCGAAGAGGAAGTCTAAAGACTGTAAAAGCCAGAGGTGATGGATGACATCAAGGAAACAGTGACTTCTAGATACAACAAGACATATGGACTCACAGAGATTGTGGCAGCATGCATAAAGCACACACAGTTTCAAGTCAGACAGGGTCCCAGTGGTGAGAAGTGGGAGTGGCTAGGAACTTCCATCCCTAACCCAAAAGCCATCTCCAACTGACATCTTTTTGTAAAGAAAAACTTAAGTTCTCCAATGGGTATCACTGTGGATATAAATCACACTCAAATGTAGGTCTTATGTCCAGCAATAATGTCCAACTCAAAATGAACCCAATGATATTTTTGTAGAATATTTGTCTCTCATTCTTTTGAGCATTTTTTTTTTTTTTGGCCTTGTTGGTCTTTTACCTGTATACTATGGTTTTTGATTTTGTAGTCTTGTAGTTTTATAGGTTTTGGTTGTGTGTCTTTCTTGGACTTTCTTTTTGTTACTATTAATTTTTATTTTGTGTGTATGTATGTTGCTTTTTTTCTTTTTTGTTTGTTTTCCAAAGGGAAAGAGAGATAATGCATGGCATTAGGGTGGGAGTAGGGGGGATCTGTGGGGTGGTGGGGGAAGGGAAAAACCAGTATCAGAGTATGTTGTGTGAAAATAGTTACTCAATATATATTATATATAATTAATATATTTAAATAGTGTATTGTGGGGAATTGTGGGGAACTGAGCTGAGGTCTGAACCCCAATGGTCATAATTCTCCTACTTGACATGGTAGGCGTTCCTTCAAGCTCCTGGAACTCTGGCCCCTGCCTAAGGTACCACCTCCCACAGCCCCCACAAGAGAAGCATGGCCAGTAGTCATGTAGCAATGGCCCAAGCTTCTGACCTTCAGGCTAAACTCCTCCCAAGTTACCTAGCAACAGTGAAGACCATAAAAGGGGATGTTAGGCCGCCACTTTGCTCTCCTACTTCCCACTCTCTTGTCTCCCTCTTACCCCTCTCTCTCCTCACTTTGTCTTCTCTCCTCTCTCCTTTCTTTTTGTCTTTTCCTCTCCTCTCTTTCCCTCTTTTCTCTCTAGCCTTCTCTCTTTCTCTCTCTCTCTCTCTGTCTCTCTCTCTGTCTCTCTGTCTCTGTCTCTGTCTCTGTCTCTCTCTTCTTACCTTCTCTCTTTCCCCCTGCATTTCTATAATAAAGCTCTTAAACCATAGAGAGTCTCTGCTCCTTCTAGAATCCACTGCATGCTCTGGTCAGTGTTGGGAACTTCTTCTCCTATTCCCTCTCCTATAGCCCTGGTGGCTTTAGCAAAGTAGCTCCGGGGTCCCCAGGCAGGGATGCCCCTTGTCTACCCCCTGAAGAGTGTGATAGAGGAATGTCCACCCAGGGATGAGTGGATAGGGTAGGTAGCAACCTGACTGACCAGAGAATAGGGAAACTCTGGTGGGGCATGGGCCTCTTTTCCCTTCCCCCACTTACCCCGGGCTCCCCCAGACACCCCCTTTTATTTTGTTCCCAACAACATATAGTTAAAATCAGAAGACCCAAAAGAATGGTTTATGCAAATATATCCATGCAATCATTTGAATACAGTAACCTAGTCTTCCACTGGACCTTTTACACTCGACTTGGATGTTTCTTTAGATTCTTTTAGATGTAGCTTTTCCCCATGCTCCTTTATCCTCCTGTTTATACTTCAGCTGTTATCATGGTTGACCTTACCTGTGAGTGCCTGTATGGTTCAACTGATTGAGTTTGAATCATGAAACATAGGTTTATGCCTGTCAAGAGTTTGCTAGAGCTTCATGTGGTCTATTAATTTTATCTCGGGGATTCCGAACTTCTGGGATAATATCCACTTATCAGTTAGTGTATACCATGTGTATTCTTTTGTGATTGGGTTACCTCACTCAGGATGATATTTTATAGTTCCATCCATTTGCCTAAGAACTTCATGAATTCATAATTTCGGTCCTTCGTAGAAGGGGGATCAAAATACCCATGGGAGGAGATACAGAGACAAAGGTTGGAGTAGAAACTGAAGGAAAGGCCACCCACTGACTGTCCCACCTGGGGATCCATCCTATATACAGTTAACAAACCCAGACACTATTGTGGATGCCAACAAGTGCTAGCTGACAGGATCCTGATATGGCTGTCTCCTGAGAGCCTTTGCCAGTGCCTGACAAATACATAAGTGGATGCTCACAGCCATCCATTGGACTGAGCACAAGGTCCCTAATGGAGGAGCTAGAGAAAGGACCCAAGGAGCTGAAGGG
>NC_034602.1:75066223-75079736 GCF_900095145.1 Mus pahari | reverse complement strand
GAGTAACTCTTACACATTACCAAGTCCAGCCACAGCACAAGGTACAACCTTAGCTATCTCTGGAACACAGCCTCTGTGCTCTCAGAAAACACTTCTCAGAAAATGTTACCTCAATGATGCTGGTCTCTTCTTAATCACCGCTAATTTCTTAGCTCCAGCTAACCAGCATCAATAGTCCCAGTCTGCAAAGGTTTTGCTTTAGTAGTTCTGGTATCTTGTTAATCACAGCTGATTCTTCAGCCCCAACTAACCAGAACCACAGAATCTTCACAATCCAAAATAGCAATGGCCCTGAAAAGAGTCTTTAATTTTCCCCCTGAAATTTCACAAGCCAGGCCTCCATCTTCTGCACTGTTCTCAACATTATCTTCCAAGGTCCTACACAACATTCGACAGAGCCTTAACACCAAATGGATCTTCTAGTCCAAAGTTCCAAAGTCCTTCCACAGTCCTCCCCAAAACATGATCAGGTTGTCACAGGAATACCCCACTATGCTGGTACCAATTTGTCTTATAGACAAGCCCTTGGTACCAATTTGTCTTATAGACAAGCCCTTGGTCTTGTGAAGACTAGATGTCCCAGTGTAGGAGAATGCCAGGACAGGGAACCAGGAGTGGGTGGGTCAATAAGCAGGGGAAGTGGGGATGGGATAGGCAGGTTTTTGGAGGGGAAACCAGGAAAGGGGATAAAGTTTGAAATGTAAATAAAGAAAATATATAATAATAAAAATATATAGAGAAAAATATATATAAGAGAGTTTGCTAGATTGGAGACTGTAACTTGAATGGGGTCAGTTAGTTTTTA
Organism: Mus pahari; assembly: GCF_900095145.1. Taxonomy (NCBI): domain Eukaryota; kingdom Metazoa; phylum Chordata; class Mammalia; order Rodentia; family Muridae; genus Mus; species Mus pahari. Next base: position 75,078,931 of record NC_034602.1, on the reverse strand, counting down.
TAGGTGGGTAACAGAAGCGTGATGGACAGAAGAGGGCAAATCCTATGATGATTAATGTCTCCCTTCTCCCCGCCTTCACTGTTCTTATCCATGTACGGCAGTCTCATCCAGTAAATGGCTACAGATGAATCCTTACTGTGCTCTTGACATGGTGGCAACATGGTGGTGATCACTTACATGGCTTGCCATACTTCATCCCCCTCCCTGCTCACATTCCTTGAGTCTACCTGTTCTGCAAAACTGCTTGATACTTTCCTTAATTTCTGTTTTCTATCTAAGGCACATTAAAGTCTTAGATTATGGACTACTTTTTCTTCAGACTTGTTCACTATGAGTTTTTTTTTTTTAAATTGGTTTATAAGTTTTTGTATACCAAAAGTTACAAAATTTAGAGTATGTCAGACAAGCACATTTGTCTGAATAAATATGCATTTCTGTCAGTCTGCATATCAAGAAAAATAGCTAAATATTTAAAACTCAATTTACTACATTCAAATCTCTTAAATATTATGGTTTTTAAACTTATTCATATCAAGATATAAATAACTGTTAAGTACGTTTTGGGTGTTTTTGTTTGCTGCATCCACAGATTTCAATGACAATAACAATTTCTTATATTACAACAAAAATCGAAGACCTTGGAGCTCATATACTTGGATATGAATTTTACTTTCAACACATAATAATTGTATGACATTGTTTTTCAGTCTTTTTTTATGTAAATGAGCATAAATATATTTTAAAAATGCAGTAAAGGTAGAGTACTAGGAACCCATTCCTTGGGACATTACTATGCAAGTAGTTCATAGAATTTACATTTTTCTAAATATTACTGTTTCCCTGTGATACCTCCTACTCCAAGATTGCAACATGTGGCACATCTCTCATTGAAAAATCCCCCACTTCTTCTTTTTAATCTAATTCAGGTTCAAAGCCAGTCACACTTAAAACTTATATATATATATATATATAAATCTTAGCATATAATGGAAGTATTTTCCCTTTCTTTATGATTATCTTCAAATATATAGAAGCAATCATCCAAAATACAAAAAAAAAATTAATACCACCAATACGGAAATAAGTCTGGAAGTTCCTTACAAAATTAAATATAGAACATTTTTGAACAATGCATTCTCCAGTTCTATTGTGTGCTAGGTCCACAAATTGTGTAGCGAGTCCTGTGTGGATGTGACCATCCGATTCTCTCCAATAAAGTGACAGGAAGAGATTAAGGTTTAGAATGATCACTACTGTTGTTGTTTAGTCAGTCGATTCGGGGTCAGCCCTGAACGGCAGCATGATCATTAGGAAATGGTTGTTCTCTGACAGGAGAGAAATTGTGCGGCTTAATGTAAGAGAGTGGTAAAGTCAGGGAAAATGTGCAAGGCTATCTAGGGTATTTATGGAGAAGATCTTCAGAATACTGTGTAGAGTTTTTTTTTTTTTAAAAGCAAGGAACACATTATGTGCAGGCAATGCACCCATAACAATACAGAAACATTTTCATCTAGAAACATTTGGACAGTGTATGAGAAAGTAGTAAAAATAATCACCCATTTGTGAGGTTGTTAACGGGGCATGTGTGGTGTCTTCGAACCTTTGAGCTTCTGTAGCAAACCAACACAGACCGGGTGGCTGACAGGCAGTAGAATGTCATTCCTTGCCACTCTGGTTGCTGCAAGTCTGAGGTCTGGGTTTTAGTAGGATCTCACTCTGCCAAATGCCTCCTTTGAGCTAGAGTATTCCAGGTGCTGGTAGAGTTGACTTCATGTATTATTCTTATAGAGACACTGTAGCAGTCAGGACAAGAAAGCCATCGTATCTTAGTAACCTGCCAAAGGCCCTACCTGCTAATAACCATGAGCATTAGAATTTCAACATATTAATTTATGCAGAACATAAATTCCAGTGTGTTCCAAATACTACGGACATGTTTTTCCCCTCTCTCAAATGGTATCACAATGCTTTGAAATATCAAAAATTCAAAATAAATATGCATACATAAAGACCTTTGTAAGGCAAAGTCTACAGAATTTTTTTGATTGAACATATGAAGTTAAAAGGAAAAAGAGAGCAAATGTGACAGGTTTGTTCATTGTGGTTGACCCCCATATTCATACAATGCCTTCTGCCACAAATGACTCATCTGAATCAGGGGTGTTGATCAGTTTCCTTCTATGTGATTAGTTTAGAAACAAATGAACATGTGACCAAACAAGGACTATAAGGAAAAAATTGGGGGGGGGGGGTTGCCTGTGTTAATTGCCTCAGGCTACTGTAGGAAATCACCCACAACTGGATGGCAGAAAAGAACAGAAATTAGTGGAGTCTCCCTTGGTTCTTGGAATATTTAAGTCTGACAGCAAAGAGTCTGTAGGCTTAGCTTCCCAGGGAGGCTTCCACTGCAGAATGGTGCAAACCTTTCTTTCCTTCCTTGTTGAAAACAACCCTTTGCATTCTTTGGCTTGTGGTTGTTACCTGCATCTTCTCTTCCATGGTACTCTCTCTGCTCACAATGGTAGGCAGGCAGCTGGGGCAGGAAGAGGAACAAGCACATTTCTGTCTACCAGGAAGTAAACTGGAAGTGATAATGACTACCCCAATGCTATACTTTCTTCAACATGGCTCTGTCCACCTCCTAAAGGTTCCATAGCAGGACTGGACCACCAACCAGGGACTAGGTGTTCAAATGCATGAGCCTATGAGTGTGATTGCTCATTCAAACCACAAAAGAGGAGTTCTGGAAGGATCTGGCAGAGAGATGTGGAAAAACATGGTCATGTTTTTTTCTTTGGACAGTGTTATATTTGGATGCAGTGGCTGAATCTGTTGTCACTGCCTTCATTTCAATCTGGGGATGAAGTGAATGTGTGAAGGAAGACAGTTCCAGAAAAAAGAGAAAAGGAACAAGTCATAATACGAGTCCTATGTGAGGTATAGTTAAAATTAATAATAACCTAAGCCAGTTTTGGTCAGGATTTCTAATAATTAAGCTAGTAACACCTCAGACATTTAAAATCCTTATTCATCAAGTGAGAGGTGTTCCAGTATGATGGTGCTAACAGAAAGCATTTCTGGGACACAGATATCCCAAATACACAAGTCAGTACATATTTTTGCATGTGTGTATGACAAGACATATATATTGATATGCACTTTCTGGTAAAATATTATAATTTTACATAGAAAAGACTAGTTAAATGAAGCTTGTACTTTATAAATTATTTTAATTGAACTTAGAGATTTTCTACAGTGCTTAGAATTTACATCATTGAAGGGTAATTTGTCATTCTGATGACCAGTTGGGGGCTGTGCTAAATGTGGGACAGTTATCAGAATGTTGCATAGTTTTATGTGGTCTCAGTTCCATGTATGCAGCCACTTAATTTCAAGTAAAGAAAATCAAGAGTTGGTAAGGAATCTGCTGTCATGGCCACCAAGTCATGAGACCGTTCCTGGGAGCAATAGGAGTGATGTTAGAGAGAGTGGGCTGGACATTCAGAGGAGGATTCTGAAGTTCTTGAAATATGGTTGGAAAATGGAAATAGGAAGCAAAAGCAGAGCCAAACCTGATGCCAAGTGTTTGACCCTCTCCACAAGTCTCTTCCCAACAGGCTGTCAGAACTAATGAGGCACGCCAGGCCTGCGAAATTGGTTGAGAACACTTTGTTTGATGTGATGTTTGAGCTTCTCTTTGATTTTATTTCTCAGAGAGTAAAGAAAGGAAATCATTTTTATTTTATCTTGTACGTTATTCTGTGCTATTCTTAGATTCAGATGGGATGACAATAGCTCCCCTTTAATCTTCCATTAACCTGAAAAATAGTTTTAAAAATGTGTTGATCATTTCTACAAGCGAAGCTTGATTCTTGATTTGAATTATAGAAGATTGTTTGAAGTAAGTCTTTCTTAAATTCTAAATAAAAAAATTTATATTTTTGTAGGATTTTTTTGCATATTTAAAGCAGTTATAGGCCCATTGGTGATAATTACTAGAATTCTTAAGATTATGCATACTGGTAATTTGTACAATAAAGTTAATTTTCATGAAAACTTGCTTTGATATACCGTAAATTTGTTTTTAGCTTACTTTTGCATCAAAGTTTATTTCTGAGAAATTGCTAATAGGAAATACTAAAGCCTAGCAAACAAACATGCTCTATAAGGATTTTATCATTTTTATTGTAACATAATATTATAACATACATTTAATGAACTTAACCATTTTAAGCTAAGAGTTCAACAATATTAGGTTCATTTGAACCATCATGACCATCCATGACATGAACTCTGTCCTCTACCTTCTGTTTTTACGATTCTGACTGACTATACAGTAAGTGGAATGATGTAGTTTCCATCATTTTCTAACTGGCTTATTTAACAACTTAGTGTCTTTGAGGGGCATTTGTGCTTGAGAGAGGCCAGTTTTCCACTCATGATAAAACAGAATAAATGTCTGTGTATGAACATGTCAGTGTTTCTTCCTTTTCCATCCTTCAGTGAATGACTGTGTTGTTTATTTCAGAATAACCACCACTCCTGAAAACAAGTATACACAAATATCTCTTTAAAATTCTTCTCTTAAATCTTTGATGTATACTATCAAGGTAGTTTTTGGACCATTCGTTAACTGTGTTTTGAACATTTTGATGAACTTCTACATATACTACTTCCTAATGTGAACCACTTTACATTCCTACCAACAGTGAAAAGTTGTTCCAAATTCTCCTCATCATTGTCAACATTCCATATTTCTACTTTTGAATTTTTGATAATATCTATGGTTTTGAGGCAGTATAATTTTCCATTTATCTATCTATCTATCTATCTATCTATCTATCTATCTATCTATCTATCTATCTATCTATCTATCTATCCATCCATCCATCCATCCATCCATCCATCCATCTATCTATCTATCTATCTATCTATCTATCTATCTATCTATCTATCTAACTATCTATCTAATATCCAGATTGTAGCACTCCCATTTTCCCATTTCCCTCCTTATATAGCCTCTTCCCCATCCCCACACTGGCAAATCAAGTCACTGCAGGACTAGGCACATACTCTCCCTCTGAGCCCATACAAGGCAGCCCAGTTAGGGGAACAAGATCCATAGGCAGACAGCAAAGTCAGGGACAACCTCTGCTCCAATTGTTGGGGGACCATTTTTTAACTGTGTTTTGAACATTTCATGAACACTAAGCTACATATCAGCTACATAGGTTTGGGAGGCAGTTCCTAGGTTCAGCCCATACTGGTTAGTAGTTCAGTCTTTGAGAGTCCTCAAGGGTCCAGGTTATTTGACTCTGTTAATTTTCCTGTGGAATCCCTATCCACTCTGGGTCCCTTAATCCTTCCCACAACTCTTCCACAAGACTTCCTAAGCTCTATTTATTGTTTGGTTGCATCTGTTTTGGTCAGCTGATGGGTGGAGCCTCTCAGAGGACAGTTATGTTAGGTTCCTTTCTTCAATCATAACAGAGTATCATTAATTATATAAGGGATTGGTTCTTGCACAAGGGATGGGTCTCAAGTTGGGTCAGTCATTGGTTGGCTATTCCCTCTGTCTTTCCTCTATCTTTGTCTCTGCACTTTTTGTAGGGAGAAAAAATTTTGGGCCAAAGTTTTGTGGGTGTGTTGGGGTTATTATCCTACTGGTAGGAGTCCTGCCTGGCTATAGGAGGTGGCCACTTCAGGCTCTATGTTCCCTACTGTTAGGCTTCTCAGCTAGACTTACCATCCATCATTGACTCCCTAGAGCCTCTCCCATCTTGGGTCTCTGGCACATCTTAGAGATGCCCACTCCCCTCCAACTGCTGATTTTCATTCACTCTCCTAGCCCTCTCTTCCTAGATCTACCCACATATTATGCCTTCACCCCTGTTGTTCTTCCCATTTCTTCCTTCCTCCACCCAGTTAGCTCCCTCCCTTCATCATTGTCCCCCAGTGACTATTTTCTTTCCCCTAGGAAGATTCAAGCACCCTTCCTTGAGTCCTCATTGCTACTTAGCTCCTATGGATCTGTGGATTTCAACATGGTTGTCCCTGACTTCATGGCTAAAATCCATTTATAAGTGAGTGCATACAATGCATGTTCTTTGGGTCTGAGTTACCACATTATGAATGATATTTTATAGCTTCATCCATTTTTTCTGAAAATTTCATGATATCCCTGTTTTTAAAAGTGGAGTAGTATTCCATTGTGTAAACAAACCACATTTCCTTTATTAATTCTTTGTTGAAGGATATTTGGGTTGTTTCCACTTTCTGTCAATTACAAAGAAAGCTGCTATGAACACAATGGAGTAAATGTTCTTGTAGCACAGTGGAGCATCTTTTGGGTATATGTCCAGGAGTGGAATAGTTGGGTCTTCAGGTAGAACTATTCTAAATTTTCTGAGAAACTGTCAGAATGATTTCCAGAGTGATTCTATATGTGTGCACTCCCATAAGCCATTGGAGGAGTATTCCCCTTCATCCACATCCTTCCTAGCATGTCACTTGAGTTTTTGATCTTAGCCACTCTTATGGGTGTAAGGTAGAATCTAGGAGTTGTTTTGATTTGAATTCCCCTGATGACTAAGGACACAGAACATTTATTTATGTGCTTCTCAGCCATTAAAGATTTCTCTGCTTGCAATTCTCTGTTTAGTTCTGTACTGCATTTTAAAATTGTGTTATTTGGTTTTGTGGTGATTACCTTCTTGATTTTTTTTTTTTTTATATAAGACAGGTTGGTAAAGAACTTTTTCTGTTCTGTAGGCTTCTGCTTTGCCCTACTGATGATGTCCTTTGCCTTATAGAAGCTTTTCAATTTCCTGAAGTCCAGTTTACTAATTGTTGACCGTAGGGACTGAGTTATTGGTGTTCTGTTATGGAAGCTGTCTTCTGTACCAGTGTGTTCAAAGCAAAACTCCACTTTCTCATCTATCAGATTTAATGTATCCAGTTTTATGTTTAGGTCTTTGTTCCTTTTGGACTTGAGTTCTGGGCAAATAAATATGACTTTATTTCCATTCTCTGCACCCAGAGCTCAAATTAGACCAGTAACACTGGCTGGAGATGCTTTTTCTTTTTTTCCCCATTGAATGGTTTTGGCTCACTTTGTAGACCAGGCTGGCCTGGAACCCAGAAATCTGCCTGCCTCTGCCTCCCAAGTGCTGGGATTAAAGATGTGTGCCACCACCGCCTGGCCAATTTGTCTGGCCAATTTGTCTCTTAATATACCAATGCCATGCAATTTTTATTACTATGGCTCTGTAGTACAGCTTGACATTAGCAATGGTGATTTTTCCCATATGTTCTTTTATTATACAGTATTGTTTTCACTATCATGGGTTTTTTTGTTTTTCATGTGAAGTTAAGAATTGTTCTTTCAATAAAGAATTGGATTGGAATGTTGATGGGACTTGCTTTGAATCTGTAGATTGCTTTTGGTAAGATGGTCATTTTTACTCTGTTAATCCTATCAATCTGTGAGCATCTTTTCATCTTCTGGTATCTTCGTCAATTTCTTTCTTCAAAGACTTGAAATTGTTGTCATGTTTGTCTTTTATTTGCTTGGTTAGAGTTACACCAAGATATTTTATGTGATTTGTGGGTCTTGTGAACGGCTTCCCTGATTGCTTTTTCAGCCTGTTTATCATTTGTATAAAGGAGAGATACTGATTTGTTTGTGTTAGTTTTGTATCTAGCCACTTTGCTGAAGATGTTTATTAGTTGTAGGAGTTCTCGGGTAGACATCTTGGAGTAATTTTTCAATAACATATAATGCCATCTGGTAATAGCTTTTGACTTCTTTCCCAATTTTTATCCCCCTGATGAGCTTAGTAGTCTTATTGCTCTAGGTAGAACTTCAAGTACTTTATTGAAGAGATACAAGGAGTGTGGACAGCCTTGCTTTGACACTGATTTTAGTGGAATTGCTTTAAGGTTTTCTCTATTTAATTTGATGTTGGTTATTGGCTGGCTGTGTACTGGAGTTATTGTGTTTAGGTATGTGCCTTGTATACCTGATCTCTCCAAGACTTTTGACATGTAGGGGTATTGGATTGTTTAGATAATGAGATAGTCGTCTAGTTTTTTCTTTTAGTTGGATACTGATGATGGATTTTCATACGTTGAATCATCCCTTCATCCCGGGGACAAAGTCTACATGATCATGGAGGATGGCACTTTTGATGTGTTCTTGGATTCAGTTTGTGAATATTTTACTGAGTATTTTGCATTAATGTTCATAAGGTAAATTGGTCTAAAATTCTCTTTCTTGGTTGAGTCTTTGTGTGGTTTAAGTGGTAACTGTGGCCTCATAGAATATATTTGGCAATGTTTCTTCTCTTTCTATTTTGTGGAATAGTTTGAGGGGTTTTGATATTAGCTCTTATTTGAAAGTCTGGTATGCATTTATGCTAAATCCATCTGGCCCTTTGCTTTTTTTTTTTTTTTTTTTTACTTCAGAGACTTTTAATTGCTGCTTCTATTTCCTTAGGGATTATGGGACTATTTTAATTGTTTACTTGATATTGATTTAACTTTGGTAAGCAGAATGTATCGAAGAAATCATCCATTTCATTTGTATATTTGAAATTTTGTGGAGAAAAGGCTTTTGAACTAAGACCTAATATTTTTTGGATTTCTTTAGTATCTGTTGTTATGTCTCCCTTTTCGTATCTCATTCTGTTAGTTTGAATATTATCTCTCTGCCTTTTAGTTAGTTTGGCTAAGGGTTTGTCTATTTTGTTGATATTCTCAAAGAATCAGCTCTTGGTTTGCTTGATTATTTGTATTGATTTCTTTGTTTCTTTTGTCTCTAATTTATTGATTTCAGCCATGAGTTTGATTATTTCCTGCCATCTACGCCTCTTGAATGTTTGCTTCTTTTTGTTCTATAGCTTGCAGGTGTGCTGGTAAGCTGATACTATGAGACCTCTCTAGTTTCTTTATGAAGGCGCTTGGTGCTATGAACTTTCTCCTCTTAGCACTGCTCTCATTGTGTCCCATAGGTGTGTGTGTGTTCTACCTTCATTTTCATTGAATTCTAGAAAGTCTTTGGTTTCTTTCTTTATTTCTTCTTTGACCCAGTAGTCATTAAGTAGAGAGTTGTTAAGTTTCCAAGAGTGTGTAATTTTCTGTTGTTTTTGTTGTTGCTACAGTCCATCTTTAATTCATAGTGATCTGGTAAGATACAAGGGGTTATTTTAATCTTCTTGTATCTGTTGAGGCTTGCTTTGGTCAATTTTGGAGAAGGCTCTATGAGGTGATGAGAAGAAGATCTATCTATCTATCTACCTGTCTATCTATCTATCTATCTATCTATCTATCTATCTATCTATCTATCTATCTATCTATCTATCTATATATTTGTGTGTGTGTGTTTGGGTAAAATATGCTATAGATATCTGTTAGGTCCATTTGATTCATAGCCTCTGTTTGTTTCACTGTTTCTCTGCTGAATTTTTGTTTCGTTAGCCTGTCCATTGGTGAGAGTGGGATGTTGAAGTCTCCCTCTATTAATGTGTGGAATTAGATGTGTGATTTAAGCTTTAGTAATATTTCTTATACAGATGTGGGTGCCTTTGCATCTGGGGCATATACATTCAGAATTGAGATGCCCTCCTGATGGGTTTTTTAATTTGATGATCCCCTTCTCTTTTGATTACTTTTGGTTGAAAGTAATCTATTTTATTAGGTTTTAGAATGGCTACTCCAGACAATTTATTGTTCCATTTATGAAAAACCTTTTCTTGGCCCTTTCTTTTGAGGTAGTGTTTATCTTTGTTGCTGAACTGTAATTTTTGTATGTAGCAGGATAAAGGGTCCTGTTTATGCACCCACTCTGTCTTTTTATTGGGGAAGTAAGTCCAATAAATGATTTTGAGAGACACTAATGACCAATGGTTGTTTTTGCTATTTTGATTTTCGTGCTGGTAGCTTGTGTGTGCCTATTTTCATTTGCTAGTGTGAAGTTATTCATTTCTTGTGTTTTCTTGGGTGTAGTTACCCTCCTGATGTTGGAGTTTTCCTTCTACTATCCTCTGTAGAGCTTGAATACTGCTAAGATGTTGTTTAAATTTAGTTTTGCCTTGGAATATCTATTTTGAAAATCTATTGAATGTTTTGCTGGGTATAGTAGTCTGCACTGACATCTGTGTCTCTTAGGGCCTGCAAGACAGTTGCCCTTTCAACTTTTAGAGTCTCTGTTGAGAAGTCGTAATTCTGGTAGGTCTGCCTTTATATGTTACCTTTTCCCCTTTGCAGCTTTTAATCTTCTTTTTGTTCTGGACATTTAGTATTTATATTATTATGTGGTGGGAGGTTTTTCTTTCTGGTCCAAGCTAACTGGTGCTCTGTAAGCCTCTTGTATGTTTATTTTCATCTCTTTCTTTAGGTTAGGGAAAGTTTCTTCTGTGATTTTGTTTAAGATATTTTCTGGGACTTTTAGCTGGGAATCTTCTCCTTCTTTTATTGCTGTTATTCTCATGTTTGGTCTTTTGATAGTGCCTCAAAATTTCTGGATATTTTGTATTCCTTTGCCTGATTCATAGATTTCTTGTATATTATCTTCTAAGCCTGAGATTCTCTCGTCCATTTCTAGTATTCTGTTTCTGAAGAATTTCTGTTTTCTTTCATAGGTTTTCTAGCTCCAGTATTGCCTCAGTTCATGTTTTCTTCATTGCTTATGTTTCCAAAGTCAGGTTTTAACAATTTTATTAATGTTCTTCACCTGTTTGATTATATTTTCAGGTATTCTTTATATTCATTCATTTCTGTTTTAAAGGTCTCTTCCTGTTTGACTGTATTTTTCTGTATTTTTAAGTGATTTTTTTTATGTCTTCTTTAATTACTTTTGTTATCTTCATAAGATTAGAAATAAGTTAATTTTCTTTTGCTTCAGATATTTTAGGATATCAAGGGCTTGCTATAGTAGGATAGCTGGGTTCTCTTGGTGTTATATTGCCTTGGCTTTTGTTGATTGTACTTTTTAACACTGGCCTTTAGCCATCTGGTTGTCTCTAGTGTTGGTAGGCCTGGTAGTCCCTAATGGCTACAGGACTCTGGGTCTCCAGAAAGAGCTGGTAGCAACAGGCCTCCAGGGATTCTGACAGAGCTTTTTGTTCCTGATAGCTGCAGACCGCCAGGATTGCAGGTAGAGGTACAGATGGAAAGAAGGCATGCATAGAAGATGGGGTAGACCTTATGGCTGCTGGGCTTACTGGAGAACCCATAAGGCAGGGGTTTGGGGCTTAGGGATCTCTCCTGATTGGCTGGGGTAGCAGCAAACCTCCAGGGTTACAGGCAGTGCTTTGGCCCAGAAAATGGAGTGTAGAACCATATTTTATCAAAGTCTATACTTTCTTGCCTCTGTGACGGTTGTGTCTATTATTAATTTTCTGTGTCTCCAACATCCTACTTTTGTCTGACTTTCATCACCACACACACACACACACACACACACACACACACACACACACTGTTCATTTAAAGCATGCATTTAAGCAAATATTTTTTTCTCTTATCTAATCTCTTTTTCTAAAAATCTACCTTTCCCATTTATTTAACAAATATTCATTTTATCCTTATTTTGAAAATAGTGTAATATATGCCCTAGAGGTACAGTATTCAGCACATCTGATAAAAGTTCCTGCTCTGTTTGGGGCATGACACTAGTATATATGATACCTAGAAAGGTATAACTTGCATAGAGTGATGCATGGTGGTTAGTCACATATGAAGAGAAAGAAAATATAAGTTATGTAGAAATAGGCCAAGGGTGAGAGAGAAATTTGTAAGTTTATATTATTTGGTAGAGGAATATATCACTAAAAATTGATATTTGAGTAATAAACTGAAGGGAAATTACAAGGAACAAATTACAAAGATGTCCAAAAGAATTAGTATTTCAGCCAGAAGAAACAATATATACAACGGCCTCTTACAAGCCTATAGTGGCCCACTTAAAGAGTATAGGGGGGCAATGTAGTTGTAAATGAGTGTGTAAACTGAGCTGGTATAGAATTTGAAGTAGCAAGGTGACAGAAAGGAACATACCACAAAAGCTCTGTGAAAATTGTATTTGGGGAATATTTCCCTGACCTCTTACCAAGATAAATAAATAATTTCACAACGTTGCTAAACTCTGAAAATACCATACTTACTACTGAAATATGTATTAATGGTAAGACAAGTGGGTTTTAAGTGTGCAAAATATAGGATATAACCTAATATCTCTTTTTCTGGTTCATTACGATTTGTCTATCCCCTGAATCCCACAGATCTTTGGTTTGAATCACATTGTTGTTGATTACAGAAGAAATTCAAAGGAAGACCCTGGGTTTGAAAAATATCACAAAAGAAACCAGGACAAAAATTTGAAGGCTGGTGATATATAGTTATTACATGTAGATGTTTTTCTCCCAGGTTACTGGAAGGATTATTATAGCATCAACAGAAGCAGGAGAACAGGAAAGTTAGTTGATCTCTTAGAGTTGGAGATTGAAAATAAATGTGAACAGTGAGAAAATTATAAAGAATTTTGCTCTAGCTATGGAGACTCATAGGCTCTAGTAATGATGCCGATTTATTATGATTTAATAAGAGCATTGTCGATTGCTAATGTCCCGCGCTACCTTCCCGCCAGCAAGAAATGACGCGGCACACAAACAGGATCCTTCTACAGCAACGCTTTAATGCTCTTGAGAG
>NC_034602.1:75044999-75066212 GCF_900095145.1 Mus pahari | reverse complement strand
TACCCCAGATGACGCCACGGGAAAGGCAGGGCACAAGGGAATGGAAATCTACCCAGCACATGCGCAGCTGCCTTGTTTGTTTGTTAGAGCACAGGACAAATCAGCGCTATCTTGTAATGGCGAATGTGAGGGCGGCTCCCCACATGCTAATGGTTCTTTTCTTCAGCGAGATGTAAGACTGAGCAGGAAAGCAGGGCTTCCCAGGAAACCAGTGGCTCCTTGTGCCTTTCTCCCTCTTTTTCCTCTTTCTTCTTTACCCAGACCTAGCAGTTGGAAGAAGTCATTTTAGGTCATGACAGTGTTTTCTTTCATAATTGGCAGCACTCATGAACCTATTAGGAAGGTTATTGTGATGCACACTACCAGGACACATTAGGGATTCTACTGCACTGAGAGTGGCTCAGCAGATGTGACCTCTTGGTTTCCTCATCCAAAGGCTGCTTCCTCAGCTCTCACCCATGATGCCAGCATCCCATTGATTCAGGCATCATGGGAGCCTTTTGCTGTTAAAGGGAAAGCAGTTGGGATAACACAAGAAGAACAGAAATCAACTGAATGGAAGATTGTTTTACTGATTAATAAACAGATAATGCTCAGTTTTGGCCAGGGCTTTCTTTGTTAAATAATTAAAAGTTACAGGAACAATTTTTTAAAGAAGGATACATTATCAAAAGGCGATGGGCAAGGCTACTTAGGCAAATTCTATCACAATAGTTGGCAATTGTACAGCCACAAGGATGTTGAAATAAAATAATAGTCTTGGGTTGTATGTGGGTATATATGAAAACATGAAAGTGTGAATGCATGCGTACTTATGCAAATCAGTCTTTCTTATAAAAGTATAGGTGAGCTAAATTTCCATAATACACAAGAAAATCACAAATACCTATGAAAAAATAATAATATGAATTACTTTGAAAATATGCTTTGGAACAATGCTCCCAAAGTTTTGCTAGAATAACCTGGCATGAGGCTGGGCCTCCAGCATCCCTGACCTGTGTGAGGGCTGCTCTGGATGCTTTCACACTGCAGTGAAGCCCCTCTTGATGCTTCACTGACACTATGTTACAGCGATTGCTTATTTTTCTTATCCTCTCACAATGTTCAGAATAGTCTGATATAAAAAAAAAAACCAAAGATAATACAGTTATTACCAAAATGGCTCTCATTTTACAAAATTCATGAATCAATGTTTGGGTTAAACATATCTTACATTTTTCCCTTTACTTTTAAAAATGACAATTTTTTTAATTAAATTTGCTTATTGATAATTTCACACACGTGTCTTGTGCATGCTAGTTATCCTTTTTTTTTTTTTTTTTTTTTTAATTCACTTACATCCTGATCGTGGCGGCCTCACTCCCTCCTCTCCCTCCAGTCCTGCCCTTACAAATTCCCCCCCCCCCCCCCCACACACCATTAATTCTTCCTCTTCTCTGAGAAGATGGGGAAGCTCTCCCTTGGGTACCACCCTAGCCTGGGCAATCCAGTAGGCCTAAGCATATCTTCTCACATTGAGGCCCAAGTAGGTAGTCAAGGAAGGGGAAGGGGAACCAACATCGGGCAATCAAGTTATGTCCCGAGCTGTATCTCGCCAGCAAGAACACACTCGGACAACCGGATTCTTCTGTGGCAAAGCTTTATTGCTTCATCGTGAGGAAGACCCCGAGCCCCAGAAATGGTGCAGCTTATATATGTCTAGTGCGGCGTGTCTGCACCTGATTGGCTGCTTGCTCATAATTTCAAAAGTACAACCCGGGATGGGTCGAGACTTGGCGCAAACTCACTCTTGCACTTGCACACATTAAATGTTTATAGTTATGAACAACAGAGGCCAACGCCATCCTGTAATGGCGATTGCTCACAGCTCTCTACAAAGTTAGAGATAGCCACCACTCTAATTATTAGGGGACCCACATGAAGACTAAACTGCACATCTGCTGCAAATGTATTCAGGTCTAGCCCCTGAATGCTTTTTTTTTTTTGGTTGGTGGCTCAGTCTCTGTGACCCTCCACAGGTCCAGGTTAGTTGACTCTCTAGGTCTCCTTGTGGTGTCTTTGACCTCTCCTGCTCTCTGATTTCTATCTCAGCTCTTCTACAAGACTCCCTGAGCAAAGCCTGATGTTTGGCTGCGGGTCTCTGCATCTGCTTTCATTAGTTGCTGGATGAAGCCTCTCAGGAGACAGTTACACTAGACTCCTATAGTTTCAGGGATTGGCTTGTGTTACACGGAATGTGTTTCAAGTTGGGCCAGTCATTGGTTAGCCATCTCTTCAGTTTCTGCTTCCTCTTTATCCCCACACATCTTGCCTGGGGAGAGGGGGTGTAGAAGAGGGATGGGAGTGTGAAGGGCAATAGGTGGGGGCTCATCATTGGGAGTAGCTGGAGACCTGGGACTAGGGAGATTCTGGGGACTCTATGAGGGAGACCCTAACTGAGACTCCTAACCAGCAGGGGAGATGGAGATATCCAGTGGAGGGAAGGGGACATCAACCCAACCACAAAAGTGTTCTGGGTAATTTCATTCACCACCCTGCCATATCCCATACTTCTGCCAAGCCTGTCCTTCCCTACAAGTTTGTTACTCACTCACATTTGTGATGTGTCTCTTGCTTAGTGACTTTAACTAGAGCTGTGATTGTCTTTACTTGTATACCAATGTATTTTACATTTCAAAATAACTTAACACAGTGTTTAACACTTACTGCTATTTGCTAGTAAATATGTTTAACTTGCTATGGGAAACTGATCCAAAGGAAATCCCTGCAACTCTGTAATCACATTTGTAAACTCCCATCTGTTAGAATTCATTCATTCATTCATCAAATATTGTGGCCCCTTCTGGGAGAGTAAAAGACATCGAATAAAATTTGATCTCTAGCATTTTCTGATTAAAACTAATTTTTATTTTATAATAATTTATTCAACAAACCCCAGAGGTTTATACTTTTCCTGTATATTTTAATCCTCCCTCCCCCAAACATCCTAGTCATCATGGATATAATGAGAACTGGAACAAATTTTAAAATAGATATTTTTGGCATTTATAATCAGGATTATTTTTATTACTAGTCAGATATCTATATTTCTTATTCATTATATTCTTGCAAATTCCCCACATACTTTTGCACATATTTGCACATATCGATATATTTCTTCCAAGAATTAGCACAACCTAAAATCCTTTTTGAATTTCTTTGAAAGCTATCATTCTGCTGTATTTACAAAGACACTAGATACTTTGTGCTTCTTTTAGGTACAGATGTTGATTACATATAAATATACATTGATAAGAATAGGTATTTATTCACCTTAGGATAAGCAAATTATTTAAAAACAAAACCAAAAAATCCAAAAAGCACGGCAATTGTTCCCAAAATATATCTCAGGAATAACCTAAACTGTCCTTGCTTATATTATGAGAGTAAATTTGGAAGCAAGCAGGGTAGGATGCAAGGTTATCCAGGGGTCTCAATAGTTAAACATCTCATAAAAAGGGTTCTTTCCTACACATGTTCTTCCTCACTGAGCATTGCACACAGATGATTCTAATCACCGTTACTCAAATCACCTGATGCCTCAATTACCTTGGCTTCAATGAGTGCATTCTGCACGCCAGAGCACCCATATACCTACTGATAATAGGCTGCCAATTAAGTTATCTTTCTCTGGAAACTTATTATGGCAGCTCAGTGAATATAATATCATTAGTGCCCTTATATCATCACTGTCTGGGCTGTTGCTGACACTGCATGAACGTAACTGCCGAGCCATCAAATAGCTGCTCAGCTGTAATGGCCTTGGAATAAAAAAAGTCTATTGCTGTGTGCTCACTTGCTTGTATGTGAGGCATGAAAATATGAGTGCAGGTATTTATGCATATC
The DNA here is from genome assembly GCF_900095145.1 of Mus pahari. Taxonomy (NCBI): domain Eukaryota; kingdom Metazoa; phylum Chordata; class Mammalia; order Rodentia; family Muridae; genus Mus; species Mus pahari. The sequence goes on along the minus strand of NC_034602.1, from coordinate 75,062,327 downwards.
GGTAGATAAGTCTTTTGAATAAAACTATAGGTAAGTGGACTTGTCACAATATGTGAGCAAGTACCTATAAAGAGTGGTATAAATTACCGAACTTGCTTAAAAGCACGCAAAACTTCACCACCAATAAAAATGGCATGAACTGTAGCTGTGGTCAGTGTTATCAAAATGCGAAGCTATTCCAGGAATAATTATTGTATAAAAAGTATTCAAAAGGTTTTTTTTTTCCTGGTTTTGTCCCAAAGAGGTACTATGTCCAGAATTAAGATTTTAATTTGAGTCTATAAGAAAACTCTAAGATATATTTTGTGGAAGACTGTATTATCATTTGTTAGAAGTACTTACTTTATTATTTTTTTCAGAAAGTTGAGAACAAAATTTTCAAATTTCATATTTTGAATTTCTAATATAAAATTGAATCATTTCAATTCCTTCTTAGTATTCATTTAATTCATTCTTTTGAAGGAGCTGGGGAAGCCATCATGAGAATAATTTGCTTACACTGTGTCTTTTGTTTAGTGCTTAAGAGCAAGATGACATCAGACCAGGGCAATGCCTTAGAAAGGGCTTTACTGCCTTTCTGTGGGCAAATGCCATGGCTACCCTAAGTGATTATTCCTTCATGTATAAAGCAGCTGTTAAAACAAGTATTTGTGTCATCATGTATTGTGGAAGATTAAATAATTCAACAAATATAAAGTACTTAGCACAGCATCTGGAAAATAGCAAATCTTAAATAGAAAAAAAAAAGATCAGTTTTATGTCTATAACTGTTGATGTTTTAAATTTTCTTTAATTTTTAAGATTCTCTAATTCCTGTTAGTAGCTATTAAATAAACTGGCCTGAATGGATTTGTTAAACCATTTAGACTAAAGCTCTAATTACAACTGGGTTTTTACTTTTACATATGCTTACTGTTCCCTGAAGAAAGGTGTTTATAGTCCCCTTAATGAGGGAGGTTGCTTTCCTCTGGGTATGGGCCTTACCAATGTCTTATTTGTTGGTATGCAGACACCCTTTGAATCAACAGCTCCGCTCTGTGTTTTCAAGTAAAGAGCTCATGGCTTCTGCATCGCTTTCCTTTGTCCTCTGTTATAACAAACAGAGGAGCCCTTCAAATCCTCACAGGAGGGAATGAGTGAATTCCGATGTAAGAATTTCATGTAGAGAACTGATTGTCCCCTGCTCAGCTCACAACCTCCACCAGAGTATAGTTTCCACAGTATTTCCAGATTAAACCATTGACCTTTCCCTCTTCGTTCTATCAGTTTGATGTTGTCTGGTGGCTTTGGAAACTTGTGATATCGACTTAACTATTTCAGATCCAGTATCATGAGAACCACAAAAGCTTTTCTCCTAAAATTTATATTCTGTGTAATGAGATTTTCTAAATATATCCAACAGAGGCAAAAGAAACTTCACAGTGAAAGAAAACCTTTAAGAACATGTCAATTTTAGAACCGAGAACGAATTCTTTGTTTTAAACTATTTTTGTTAAGTTGAAGTGTAAAGTAATGTGTTTCATGGCGTTTTCATATGGTTGAGTCATTATACTTCCTTCTAGTTCCTCTCCCTCTAATATTCTCTTTTTCCCTGACTCTACCCCAAGCTGAAATCCATTCTTTCTCTAAGGTTAACCCATTATTTTGTCATTTCCTGAGATGCTCTTATTGCCATGCCTCTTCTCCCTGCTCCTGATCCCTCTTTGGTTTGATCACACACACACACACACACACACACACACACACACACACACAGACCCCTCTCACATTTAAATCTAAGTTTTGAGTATAAAAAATTAGGACTTTTTTTCTTGAATTATTTTGCTTTACATAATAATTTCTGGTTCCATCAATTTTCCTGCAAATATGATGATTTCATTTTTTTTTATGGTTTAGAAATGCAGGGGGAAAGAAAGAAGGTAGAAGAGAGAGAGAGACAGAGAGAGAGAGAGAGAGAGAGAGAGAGACAGAGAGAGACAGAGAGAGACAGAGAGAGACAGAGAGAGACAGAGAGAGAGAGGAGTCAGAGAGAGAGAGAGATTGAGATTTCATTTTTCTTTATGATTGAATACAATTTCACTGTGTATATGTATCACATCTTTCTTTATCTGTCAGTACACATCTATGTTCATTTAATTTCCTATATATTGGGAATAGAACACAAATTTCTAAAACCTCAGACTCATTTTCTACCGTCATTGCCTTAAAGAATTAAAGTATAATCAACATTTAAATATGGCTTTTTGGTAGATGGTTCTATCTGAACATTTATCTAAAACATGAGGTATCATATTTAGACAGGATCTAATAATATAGAAATTATGGACTGCAGCATCATTTGCCAAGTAATTATCTTCAGTTTGTGCTTTGAAATGTGGTACAACTCTCCAAAGGCTCAAATTCCTTTCAGGTAAGTAATGGAGTAGCTGGTCCTCATGTAATCAGCATGGTTGACACTAGAATATAGCTAACAAAATAATGAGGAGCACATTTGTCTATGTAAAGTTATTGTATAGGCATGATGTGAAATTCACTATTTTGTTAAAAAAAAAAATCCAAAATGTTCATGTCTTGAAACATGAACATGGGAACCAAATGGTTATAAGAGGAATCAGTAGATGGGGGAGTTGTATCATAAGGAGCCATTTCCTCATCAGATTTGGTTTTCATGCTTTGAGCTCAAGAGCTTTGCAAGGGTACAAAACACAGATAGATGAGGAGAAAAATTCATAGCCCAGTGGTCTACTCCTCCTTCTAACCATTTCATCAGTAGTAATTCGGGATTCTGTACACTTCTGTATTCCGATGTGTGAAGACTATAGGTCATGACAGCGCTCTCTGTGGAACTAGGGGAGTCATGCTCTACCTAGTCTTGATTTATGCCCCTGAACTCATGAAGGACAGGCCTTCTCTCTAGAATCCCCTCACACTGGCTTCCATGTTCCTACATGGAAGTCTGAACTCTGGGCGATTTCCCACTGGGGTCATTCAGTTTATGGAGTACCTAATGATTACCTTATAAAACAGCGGAGCATGAAGACAAAAGAAGAAAGTTGAGACCTTGCTTGAAATCCATATTAAATGTTGGCAGCAAAAGAGAAGATAATTGCTGTTGATGAAATTCAGATTTGTTTTTGTTTTTGTTTTTGTTTTTGTTTCTTGAGACAGTGTTTCTCTGTGTAGCTCTGACTGTCCTGGAACTCACTTTGTAGACCAGGCTGGCCTATTCAAACAGCTTTCTTTTGTTTGGATGTATGTTTTTCAGGTAGACAGGAAGACTTCAGGTTTCATTCCACTTCATGAAGGGGAAGACAAAGCCACTGAAAATATAGTAGGCAAATATGAAGGAGCCAAATCTCAGCTCTGTACATTGGATCAGTAGAATGCAGCAAATAGAACACATACCCCTGGAAGGTTTCCTGAGGGTTGTAAGAGCTCAAGTTTCCAAATTTGTATAAGAAATGTACAAACTGAGGAAGAAAGAAAGGTGCATAGGTGCGTAGTATTTTGAAATTGTCTTTGGATAGTGACCACTGACTTTTTTTTTTTTAAGTTGCAGAAGGGTAAAAACATGTTTCTTGATGTGGGTATTTTAAAATAAGGTTTAGAAAGTAAAACCGAATTGAATTGGGAAGGTGGCATGAAGGAAGCTTAAGTAGATGGGTCCACACAACATCCAAATTCTGTATGTGGAGCTACATAAGTGGTGTTTGATGGAAGTGTCTTTGAGATACCTTGTCATTCATGGGCTGCATGAAATAGGCACCAAAGTTCTGTTAATTCTATGCCCTCAACAGTTCGCAAATCTATTGCTAACTCCTTCTAACTTCCCAGCAGTAGCTTTAGAATGGGATATCAACCTTCTTTCCTGAACGATGGCTAATGATCAATTTCCTGTCAGCTGTCAGCCTTTCCTCCAACATAGTTTGTGTAGCTGAAGGGCTATTCTGCAGTTGGGATTTAAAAATATTTTATTTATATTTATTTTCCTGAGACTTATTCCCTGGTGCTCTATTGCCCTCAGAATAAACTGCTTCTACTCTGTCAGCCATTTTCAGGTCCATGAGCTCTGGGCTCTAGGCCTTTTCATGAAGCGCAACACAAACCCTTCTTTCCTTCATACTGTGAACTTATCAAGCCCTTGATCTTTTCTGCTGGACACTGTTTTATATCTCCTCAATATAGGGAGTTTCTCTCCTGAGTATTCTCACAACATCTTACACACCTAGTCCAGCATAAAACCTCTGACACAGCCTGTGATCTCTGCTTTCCTTCATTAGATTATCAAGATCAATTGACAGGATCAATGTGCTTTCAACTTCTTTTTTTTCCCTGTCTTATTACATATTAGAAAATAATTTGCTGAATGAATATACATTGAATTACTCCATACATAATGTAGCCAGCTGGTTCCACCCACAAGAATGCAGTGTGAAACATACTGAACGGTCCCTGGCTTCATAAGTTAGTGGGGAAGAAAATAAAACATAAAATCAAACGGACAGAACAACATAGAACACAACAAAGAAAGGAAACAAGACAGTGTGCAGAGCCGTGAATACCAGAAATGTGTGATAGTACTGAGGTGTGCAGAAGGGTCCCCAGGGGGGAAAGTGGGCACAGTGGGACGTTCTCAGGAAATTCTTCAAATGGATCTGAAATGGAGGGCACAGTTGTAAAAGTATCTTTCATTCTCAGGAGGCTAAATAATACTAATGTACGATTGCCATGCTTTTAAAATAAGATATGTGAACACAGCGACAATCTGTGGGCATCTATTCTGCTACTGAAAAGGTTGTGTCTGCAGTATTCCCATCTGTTTAAGGCAAATTTGCACAAAACACGAATAAAAAAAAATCCTGCTTGCTTGCCTTTTTTGGATTCATAATAATTTGAAGGAAGCATCTTCCTATGTATTACAATTAGGGCCCAGAAAGTCTTTTCAGTTGGATTTCACCCTTGTCTCCCAGTTTCTACTTTAAGGAATATAATGTGTTCCTATGATTCCCTGCCTTAAGCTGAAAGCAATGCTTAGCACTTTCCTGATTCCCAGGAGCCTCCCTGTGACCTGCACTGAGAAACAGGAAATGATACCAATGTTAGTATCACATTAAACTGGGCAACAGGAAATTTAGAGTTGAGATGGAATGTTTGCATTTAACTTGGTATTTGAGAGGGATAGAGCATGTGTGACCCTTTAATTGATTAGGATCCTAGACATGCTTCAATTTCCCACACACATTGTTTTTGTTGTTGTTGTTTGTGTTTGGTTGTTGTTATTTTGTTTTGTTTTGGCTCAGTGAGGTGAGAATCATGGGTCCTGCTGTCTGAGAACATGGCCTTGGTGCAAGGCTGCTTATGGAAGACGCTCAGTAACTCAGCTCTTATTAAGGAGACCTGAAGTGACGACATTGGCTTCTGCTAAATTACTAAGTGAATCCTTTTTGTTCCTATTTGTGCCTGTATGTGTGTGCATTGTGCTTGAGTGTTCAAGTTCCTATGTGAGGGTATACTGATGGCTACCACACATTTCTTCTGGTTATACACTGAATGTCAATATAACTATGAAATTCATATTTAAAGTGACCTGTATGTATCTTTCTCTAGTAATATCCTATAATTTTAACTACTGTCCACTGTAGATAAATTGCCTCCCACATTATTTTTATTTTTCAAAATGATTTTAAGTGTCTTTTTGACTTCCATATAAAGTATTGGATTATCTTTTTCTATGCTTCCAGAAAAATCTCACTGGGACGTCAATAGAAAATGCGTTAAAATTACATATCAATAATTGACTGTCATATAATTCCTTTCCAATGACAGAAATTCATATTGAAGATAGTGTTGCAATTAGAGGCTAATAAGGAATATACAGGATGAGAATAGTTTTCTTCCTAGCTATTGGGGAAAGGGCTGGCATTTTAGGGTGGCCTGGATGGAACTAGAAAATATCATCCTGAGTGAGGTAACCCAATCACAAAAGAACACACACGACATGCACTCACTGATAAGTGGATATTAGCCCAGAAGCTCNGAACACCCAAGTTACAATTCACAAACCACATGAAACTCAAGAAGAAGGAAGACCAAAGTGTGGATACTTTGATCCTTCTTAGAAGGGGAAACAAAATACCCATGGAAGGAGTTACAGAGACAAAGTGTGGAGAAGAGACTGAAGGACTGACTATCCAGAGACTGCCCCACCTGGGGATCCATCTCATATAGTCACCAAACCTAGACATTATTGTGGATGCCAACAAGTTCTTGCTTACAGGAGCCTGAGAGACTCTGCCAGTGCTTGACAAATAAAGAAGTGGATGCTCACAGACATCTATTGGATAGAGGACAGGGTCCCCAATGAAAGAGCTTGAGAAAGGACCAAAGGAGCTGAAGGGGTTTGCAGCCTCATAGGAGGAACAACAATATGAACCAACCAGTATCCTCAGAGCTCCCAGGGAACCACCAACCAAAGAGTACATATGGAGGGACCCATGGTTCCAGGTGCATATGTAGCAAAGGATAGTCGGTCATCAATGGGAGGAGGGGCCCTTGTTCCTGTGAAGGCTCTGTGCCCCAATGTTGGGGAATGTCAGGGCCAGTAAGTGGGAATGGGTGGGTTTGTGAGCTGGGGGAGGGGGGAGGGGATGGGGCCTTTTGGAGGAGAAACCAGGAAAGGGGATAACATTTGAAATATAAATAAAGAAAATATCTAATAAACCAAAGAAAGAAATAGAAGAACAAAATTCTGTTTAGAATATCATGTTCCCATAGTGGAACTCATTTGTGAGATTTCTACCTGAGTACCTGTTGGTCTGTTCCACTAACACTGAACCCAGTATTTTATAGGCTCAGTGAGCCAAAGGGTAAAGCTTTAGTGTTTACCAGGGGCTTCAGTAGGATTGGGAAATTGGTACTTTCTCGCTTTTCTTGCAGGAGAAACCAACTTCAGGTAGCATTTAATGTTCTGTAACTCAGAATGTAAATCAGAGGGAACTAGCAGATTCTACAAGACAATGTTCTTGCTTCACTGAATGATGAACCAAGCTGAAGTAACAAGAGCATCTACTTCCGTAATAGCATCTTACTATTAGCATTCTTTAGACAATGTAAGGAGCACATCCTTTCCAGGCTTTTAAAGACCCCTTGAAGCCATTATATGCTGGCTCAAGTGTGAGCCTATTGATTAAATTTATTTTTATTGAGAATCAATGAATTTTTAATCTTTTTTTTAGCTATTTAACACTGTCAAGAGAAAATCTTATTTATTACCAGTTATTATTTTACATATGAATGCTTTACATTCATTAACATGTCATAAACAGTGCTCAGTTGTGCATAGCAAATATCTTTTAAGGTACAAGGCTAATAAAAGCTGGGCGGATATACTTATGGAAGTTTATAATCCATAATGGAGCCTGCACAATATAATTATGAAATTATAGTACATAATGGTTTTATTAGCCAGAACTATTTAAAATAAAATATAACTTATATTTATGTTAAAATCCAAGCTGTCCAAAGATGGCATAATAAAAGTAATTTTTTTCTCTAGTTCCTTCTGGCATCTAATTCTCTATTAGGAAGATGGCTCTTAGTCCAAGGCAATTGCTGTTTACAGTACCCACACTATAAAAAAGAAATAGTTTAAATCCCCACTACCTCAAACTAACTGAAAAGGAAGGTCACTCTGACTTGATGTAAATCTGACTTATGGTGTATTCCAAAAGAAATACAGCTTTACTACTTAGGGTTATAATATGAAACTACTGATTGAATAAAAAGAAGGCAGAGCCAAGCGCTTACTTTAAATATCAACTGTGAACCACAAACATGACTTACCCATATTAATTCTTTATTGTAAACCCACATTTTGTTGTACCTACAAAACATCTCTATGCCCTCCAGAGATATTTATTGTAAAGGATTTTCAATCTTTACAGTATTCTTTGCTCACAAAATTTTACTTTATGAAAAGCACAAAAATAAAGTCTAGTTCTGCAGCCTGCTCTGCATTCAACCCATCCAGTCAACACATGCTCTGAAGGACTGGAATTCTATAGATACCTTGCAAGGTTATTTTAGTACAATGCATATATTATGTTAGAAAATGCTTCTGGAAGCATAAAGGTCTTAGGTGGAGGTCTTTTGCAAGGTTATAAAGGGTCTGTCTTTTGAGTATATTTTCTGTTTGTTCTAGACACCTCCTTTAGCGGTGTACACAGCAGGTAGTTAACACTCATCTATAAATTAAGACAACTGTAATTCTTAGGGAATACTATTGCACTGTGATGATTTATAACAGACATTGATAAAGATATATATATATATATATATATATATATATATATATATATATATATATATATATATATATATATGGGTACACTGTTGTTCTCTTCAGACACACTGAAAGAGGGCACAAGATCTCATTATAGATGATTGTGAGCCACGATGTGGTTGCAGGAAATTCAACTCAGGAACTCTGGAAGAGTAGTCAATGCTCTAAACTGCTGAGCCATCCTTCCAGCCTGAGAAGCAACTTTTGATGGTGAAATTATAAGTAAAGAAAGAAAATACAGGAAAGCTATGGAAGTATATATCTTAAATCCAGTAATAATAAACTCTGAGGAGTGGGTGAAAGTAAACATACAGTGACATGGAGTGAATGTAGACTCTTACACTTTACCAGCCAGCAGCAGAAACATAAGCCCAATAGCAACAATTGAAAGGATAAGCCAAAAAAACCTTCAAACAACCACCACCAATACCAAGAACAACAACAACAAAAACAAATAAAGAAACCAAAACCTACAGAACAAATCTGTAGCTACCTGAAGATTCTTCCCTTGTAGCCTTCAAGGAAACAATGACATGGTTGCCGTACTAATTTTATACTCTTAGACTGCAGATTGGGAAGAGGAGAAATTTGTAGTGTTTTAAATCACCAGATTATGACATTTTGTTACAGAAGATTAGGAACCTGATTTAATACTCAGTGTTTAAAGTATGGTGTAGTAAAAGACTATGCAAGGTTTAAAGCAGTATTTGTTTGGATTTCCAAGGAAAAATCTCTTCAATAGAGAACTGTTAGCTTTCTGTTGCTTGTGATAAGATGCCCAAGATATCAACTTAAAAGGAAGAAGGGTTCTAGCTCATTGTTTCTGAAATTCCTCATCCTTGTTTCTTTAGGTATGTAGAAGTAAGAGTCATAGCATACAGCAGAGGACTCCTGTTTATTTCATTGCACAGGAAAACAAAGAGAAACACAGGAAGAGTCCAGGATCACCACATGGTCTTCAAGGGCTCACTGTTAATGACTTAACTCCCTTTGACTAGTCATCATCTTTTGAATGTCCTATCTCTCTCACTAGCATGGTGGTAGTGGCTCACCTCCAGCACATGGCCCTTTGAAAGATATTCCAGATCCAAACCATAACAAAAGGTGAGGGGGAGTTACCAAGATACTCCACGAGGATGATGAACACAAGAGGAATTAAAGCATACTAAAGAACTGAGGGGAATCATCCAAGAGGAGGAGAGGAAGCTGACGGTGCAAGCATTACGGTGGTTGATGGACACTGCACAGTCTAAGGAGGGAGCTAGGAGAGAATGAGTCCAGAGAACTGGAATTCATGGAAAAGGAGAAGCAGGCAGGGTTGGGAGAATCTGCAATCCCAACAGAGTAAAACATCTTTTTTTTTTTTTCTTTTTCTTTTTCTTTTTTAAATAACATTTTAGGAATTAAATTACCACCCAGCATAAAGTTGTACTTTAGAATGAATGAATCAGATATAGTCACTTAGGTAAGCTTCTATCCTAAAAATATGAAGTTTGGTGCCTCCCAAATCTCTTAGGTTTTATCCTATTAGTTTAGATTTATGGTCATTTGACTCGAATTTATTCAATTCTTTTAAGAAGCTCAAGTTAAAACCAGCAGGTGCTGACAGTATCTTATCTTTGTGCATCGAATAAAGTTATGGATACCATAAGCACAGCTTTCTTGGTGGTATTCATTTATGCTTGAACAGCTCACTCGATGCCTCAAAGTACTGCATTTTGCTGTTCCTCCCATCCAAAAGCATTTCTAGAATCCTCTTAACAGCTTAAACAGCCTTCTTGGCTGTGGGGGCAGGTAAAGAAGACATTCGAAGCACGGGTGAAAGGATGGTTGGTTGTAATGCGTTTCCTAGTGAATAAACAGTATTGCCCACATGATAAAAATGGATGAATATGAAATGATTTATTTCCTAGAAGAATTTGGGGAGGTTTTATAAGTGCAGTGTAATTGTTAGGATTCATTCCTGGCCCAGTGTAATGTTGACAGGTACATAGACAGCATCTGTGTGAAATGTTTCCCCAAGGGCTTATTGAATGGCAAATATAATTCCCAGGGGGAAAGTCTGGTGTACAGAGTCTCTGAAGTACATACAGTGGAAAGCCAGAATAAAGGTTTGTTCTATTGCTCTGAAAACTTGGTGGTTACATTTGAGCTATACTGGTGGATTCTTTGTAATTTTGTTTTTATAATGTTAATTGTAGCCTTCAAAGCTCTTATTCACTTCAATTATATTTATAGTATTTACTTTATCCATTCTTTTCCTTTTCAATTTTTATTAGATATTTTCTTCATTTACATTTCAAATGCTATCCCCAAAGTCCCCTATACCCTCCCCCTGCCCTGCTCCCTTACCCACCCATTCCTACTTCTTAGCCCTAGCATTCCCCTGTACTGGGGCATATAGAGTTTGCAAGACCAAGGGGCCTCTCTTCCAAATGATGGCCAACTAGGCCATCTTCTGCTAAATATGCAGCTAGAGACATGAGCTCTGGGGGTACTGGTTAGTTCATTTTGTTGTTCTACCTATAGGGTTGCAGACCCCTTCAGCTCCTTGGGTACTTTCTCTAGCTCATCCATTGGGGGCACTGTGATCCATCCAATAGATGACTGTGAACATCCAGAGACTGCCCCACCCAGGGATCCATCCCATAATCAGCCACCAAACACAGAAACTATTGCATATGCCAGCAAGATTCTGCTGAAAGGACCCTGATATAGCTGTCTCTTGTGAGGCTATGCCAGTGCCTGGCAAATAGTTTATCCATTCTTATACTGAAGATTTGTGAAGTCCCTATGCATTTTGAGGGAGATAGAGTCATGGTGAACTAGAGGGACTTTCCCAAGCTCCTGAGTTAACAGGGTGATGGGAAGATCTATACTTGTTACTGTTGTAGGTTGTACAATAATTATTCACTGATTAAAGTGATTTATGTTTAGCCCAAGGTACTTTAAAACTAGAAAAATTTAACAATATGCTGTTGAAGTGTTTTGCAAACTGCAAGGGAATAACTCTTTCATTATTGTGTTCAGTGTGAAACAGAATTTCAGACCATTGATGAAATGTCAAAAGGTGAAAAGTCCTAAACCAGGAGTATGTTGTACACCTACTACTGTGTATTGCTGCAGTTCCAAGCCGGGTCTTTCACATCACCAGTGGAAACTTAAGGAGACACTCCTCATCAACTGGGGAACGTCTCTAACCTCAACACACTTACCAGGGAATATTTCATAAGACAAATTAGGATGCCTGTTCACTTGGCAACAGTTTTATTTTTAACAAATGATTATTCAGCAACAATGCTGCCTTTTAGCATTGCAACATAAAGTAGAAAATGACAAGTTTCTCAGTGTTTTCAAAGACATGCCATGGTACCTTTTGAGAATTCTGAACAGCACACCAGCATTCCTTTGAATTCTCAGAAATTTCAAAATTCTAATCATTTAAAACATACTTTATCTATATCAGATGACTATCACCACCTTGTTGTAACATTTCTGAACTCTCTCAAATCACAACAACCTTGAGCCATTTCTAACCTCCAACCCCTTTCACTTTCTTTCTTTTTCTTCTCCTTCTTTGCCCCGTTGTCTTATTACTCACATTCTGTTTCTTCCTACTTATCTATTTTCGAGTCACCAATTAGCTACTATTTAGTGTAGCTAACTCTAGCTACTACATTGTCCACAAATTGATAAAATTATCTTTTAAAGTCTATTATGCTTTTCAGTATTGACAATTTGGTTTATTGCATATATTATTAACCCTTACTGCAATAATATTTAGGTGACTAACCACATACATTAAATGTTGCACAGAGGGCTAATTGAGTGATTTATTTATTTATTATTTTTATTTATTTTTATTATTTTTATTTTTATCTTATAAATGTGTGACTTTCGCTTTCTGCCTATATAAAGTGATTTGGATCTTATAATGACCAGAGATACTGTAAAAGTTACAATTCTAAGTATTGCCTTGATTTGTGTAAGGTCCCTGTTCTTATCAGATAAACTTCACCACCAGTCAGAAAGTCTTTGTATTCACCTAGCTCCTCTGTCAGCTGAGACAGCTGGATTCTACCCAGTCCTTAATTGAATAGACTTCATTCATTGTCAGATCACAGAATTATTCAAGCCAGCCAATCCCAACCTGCTACAGGAACCAAGAACACTTCCTCCATCTGTTACTACAAGGGCCTTAGCAGGCCTTGTTTGGTCACTCTGCTCTAAATGCAACCACTGTGTCGCTCTGCATAGTGTGACATCCTTCTTCTATGAATATATATGATTAACAAATTGTACCACAGAGAGGTAATTAGATAAATCCATCTCTCTATCCACAAATCAAGAGCAAACATCACATCCTAGTACAGTTTAATCAGACTCAGAGACGGACCTTTTTCCTTAACATAAATTACATTTTATCATCATACACAAACTTCATAAAAAAAGCAGACAATTCTATTTAGAAATTTGGGTAAATTTAGGCCATCATTTGTGTCTGTTTCAGTTATTTTCAATACTGTGTGTACATGTGCATACATGGTTTGAGCAGCTTCCACTTTCCTAATGGCTTTGAGCATAGTCAATAGAGTTTGCCTGTACAATAATTTGTCCAATAAAAATAAAAGAAAAAAATTGAAAACTATGTTACTTAAAAAATTTGCCTATAAGATTGCCATTCGGACGTGTAGATGTATGCATAACAATGACACTGCTTACTAGAAAAGCTTAACTGGAACTTTTTAGAAATAAGTGACTTACTGCCAAAGCAGAAGAGTGGCCATGGTTCTTAATAACATAAACAGTAAATGCAAACTATTCTATATGAAGTCTTAAACTTATCCAGCATTAGAAATGCAATTAATGTACACTTCTGTCAGTATGGTGCTATTATGAATTAGAGATTAAACTGTCAAGATAAATGATGCAAGGACAAAATTTAAAGCTCGAAAAGATAGAAGTTAGTGAAGAGGAGGGTAAACTGTTTGTCTTTGTTCGTCTCTTTTAGGAGTAATAGTGTTCTACGTGTGTGTGTGTGTGTGTGTGTGTGTGTGCATTTGTCTGTCTGGTGTTTGTGTGTGTGTGTGTGTGCATTTGATTGTCTGGTGTGTGTGTGTGTGTTCATTTGACTGTCTGGTGTTTGTGTGTGTGTGTGTGTGTGTGTGTGTGTGTGTGTGTGTGTATACGCGTGTGTGTGTGCTACTCGGAAAAATATAAAGCCAAATTTTCCTTCAGAATTTTAGGGTTTGAATTGCTTTTAGAATGTCCAAAACAAGGCTGAAGGAATAACAGGAATTTACCAAAGATCACACAAACCTGTGACCTCAGAGCCTGCAATGAATGGCCCCAACACTGCATTTATGAAAGTGGCTTAGTGCCTGTCAGTGACATTAAAAGCAATTCTATCTGCAATGCCAAAATACGTGAAATAATAAAAACGTTGTAGGAGATGAAAGGTGCATATAACTGGTCCTTATGTGGAAGAGATCCAGAGGGAAACCATCAGCGGAGCACACTAAGAGTTTAATGTGACTTTCTTCTGCAATGGTGAAAGGGGAGAATGTTTGTGCTAAAAAGGCTGTCAGGAGCAATGTTGTCCAGCAGTTAACATACACTTCTGTCAGTATGGTGGCATTGTGAATTAGAGATCAAATTATCAAGATATAAGATGTAAGGACAAAAGTTAAATTCTCAAAAGATAGAAGTTAGTGAAGAGGAGAATACGCTGTCTTTTGTTTTTTATGTTCATGTCTTTTAAGAGTTAATAGTGCTCCATAGAAATACAGTAATCAGAGTATTAAAGACCCAGGAAATGAAGATTAGCAATGAGTAAAAAGTTTTATTTTTGCTTGCAAAATGAGAATTATCAAAGGCCAAATGAATTTTGTTTCTGTGAGAGTCAAAAAACATTGCTCCAAGCTCTATTTTTTCTCACTTTTAATCCCACTTCACCAAAATTGATTGCTGTTAACACTCAGAACATGTGCGCAAGTGCTTGAACTAGTATTAATAATGATCGCCGTCTATTGAACATCTACTGTGTAAGCATGTAATGTGATACAAATTAAAATACATTTTTCTTGTACTGCTGAAAGTGGAGTCTAGTTAGGATAGATATATGGTTTTCTCCGTTTTGATAGAATATGAAACTCATCCATCATCCATGCCTAGCAAGAGGAAGTAGGGTAAGCATGTTGTACCAGCGTCTTAAGAGTAATTTGCCCTGGAACTGACTCATAGCTGTGCTTTGAAGCTGTCATTTCCTATATGAGAAGATAATTGTAATATGACCAAACTGACAAGTGGTGTTTTGATGTAAACAATGAGCAAACTGACAGATCAATAAATGCTGAGCAAGGCATGCTTTGCCTCAGATTATATTGATTTACTGCAAAAATAATGGAAAGACAAAATGAAAATGTGTTATGCTTTATCTGAGTTATGGTCACAGCAATACAGAAGGTAATAGATTAACTCAGATAAGACTTGCTGCAAAAGAGGCATCGAGAACAACTTTGAGAAAATCAATTTGCAAGCGCCTTCATGAAATCAACTCTCCGAGAAACAATCAACACACTTTGCGAAGAAAAATACTCGCTAGCCTTACCTGTAATAGAGAAGCAAGCTAGGCACAAATACATTTTTATTTTAGCTATGGATTTGACCTTCAGCAGAGGTTATTTTAGTAATATCATTACTCTGACATCAAGTCGATATTGTATGGAGTCCAACATTAAAAACCGGAGTGCTATTGTGGAAGTCATAGAGAAAATAAACATGACAGTAATATGTACTTTAGGAGGTATGGTGAATAGAGTCTCTCTCTCTCTC
Organism: Mus pahari; assembly: GCF_900095145.1. NCBI lineage: Eukaryota > Metazoa > Chordata > Mammalia > Rodentia > Muridae > Mus > Mus pahari. Next base: position 75,047,152 of record NC_034602.1, on the reverse strand, counting down.
TCTCTCTCTCTCTCTCTCTCTCTCTCTCTCTCTCTCTCTCATTCTCTCAAACGCTCCTTTCTTCTTCTTTCTCCTCCTCTCTCCCTCAGTCTTTTTCTCTTTTGTTCCATATATTTCACTTCTTCTAAACATATATCATATCTAAAAAATTGAAAATAAAGGCTAGAGTGGTATAATTGGGTGTCCAGGTGGATCAATTCTCAGTTTTCCTCTGGACTACCATATAGATTTACATAGTGGTCTTGTGCATAGACCCAAAGGTCACTCCATCCTACCACAAATACTCAATATGTTCATAGTGGCTTTACTCATAATAGCCAGAAACTTGAAACAATTTAGACATCACTAAACTGAAAAATGGATATAGAAAACATGTTACATTTGCACAGTGGAGTATTACTCAGCTGGTAAAAACTGACATCATGGAATTTGCAGGCAAATGAATAGAGCTTGGGAAAACAATCCTCAATGAGATAACCCATACCCAGTAAGATAAACATGGTATGTACTCACTTACAAGTGGGTATTAATTGTTAACATATGATAATAATGCTTTAGAACACAGACCCAGAAAGGTTAAATAACTAACAAGGAAGACATTAAACTAAGGAGGTAGAAATAGAATAGAGTTTGAGCGGGGGTACACAGGACAGATGGGAATGGGAACAAGGGGGAATGTGAGAGTACTGGGAGCAATAACTGGAACTGGTGGGGGTGTATTTTGGTGGTGATGTGAAAACCTAGTGCAATAGAAACCCCCAGAGTCCTGTGAGGGTAACTCTAGTGAGAACTCCTACTTATGGAGGGTATGGAATCTGAAAAGACCATCTTCTATTACCAGGCAGCTTCCAGTGGTGGGACTGTGGCACCAATTCAACCATGAAGCATGTTACCTATAGTCTAACCTGTGTGAAATATGTGCCATGGAAGTGGAAGCACAGAACTCTTAGGAATGGCCAACCAATGACTAGTCTAACTTGAGGCCCACTCTGTTAGAGGAAGTCCATGCCCTATATTGTTGGATGTCCAGAAACCAGCGTCTGGATAGTCCAGAAACCTAGGGGAGAAAAGAAAATCAATAAAACGATTCCTGATGATATTCTTCTAGACTCATAGATTGGTGTCTAGCCCAATTATCATCAGAGAGGCTTCCTCCAGCAGCTAATGGGAGCAGATGTAGAGATGCACACTCAAACATTAGGCAGAGAGCCAAATTTAGAGAGCTTCAGCAGCTCTTTTCCCTTTGGAGCTTGGGGGATTTTTGAGGAATACAGGGAGGGAGAATTGTGGGAACCAGGGGGATCTAGGACACTAGGCAACCAAGGCCCAGAGAATCAACTAAGCAGGGCTCACAGAAATTAAAACAACAATCAAGCAGTATGAATGGGTCTGTGCTAGGTCCTCTGTATATGTTATGGTTGCCAGTTTGTTGGTTTTGTGGGATTCTTCACAGTGGGAATAGGGGTGACTCTGACTCTATCACCTCCTCTTAGGACCCCTTTTATGCCTACAGAGTTACCTCACCCAGCCCTTGTGTGAGGTTTTGTACCCAGTCTTATTGTATCTGGTTATGCTATGTTCATTTGATATGCCTGGGAGGCCTGTTCCATTCTGAAGGGAAAAGGAAGAGGAGTGAGTGGATCTAGGGAAGAGGGAAGGTAGAGGGGAGCAAGAGGAGTGGAGAAAAAAACTGCAGTTGGGATGTATTGTATGAGAGAAAAATGAATAAACAAGGAAGGAAAGAGAGGCTAATACATGAAAGAAAATCCCACACATAGTTGTGAAAGTAGCAAGCACACTGATAGGAAAGATCAGAAGGCACTCCGAGAAAGCAGGCCTCAAGAGTGAAGGTATTCAAGGGTCTAGACAATTCTTGGCACTTCCTTTTATAAAGTGTAGGAGGACAAGGGTTTGGATGCTAAGCAAAATAATGTAGGTAGTTCTCTACATGGATTGATAGGGTAGGTCATAATTCAATTTTCTTTCTTTGTATTTACCTTCTCATAATTAAACTGACTATAACCATTTGCATATTCAATCATAAAGAGACTGAAGATATATGGTAATATGGTAAACAGGAGATTTCCCTAAAAGTTTGCTGGAGTTCTCTCTCTTTGTGTGTGTGTGTGTGTGTGTGTGTGTGTGTGTGTGTG
>NC_034602.1:75042503-75044944 GCF_900095145.1 Mus pahari | reverse complement strand
AAAGAGAAAGAGAGACAAAGAGAGAGAGACAAAGAGAGAGAGAGAAAGAGAAAGAGAAAGAGAAAGAGAAAGAGAAAGAGAAAGCGAGATATGACACAGAGATGAGAAGAGAAAAGCTCTTGTGCTTTTCTGACCCTTTCTCTCACTCAGTCTTTGCAGCTTGTACTTGTCAAAGCACCTTTTCTAGTCTTAACTCTGTCTTAGATTCTGCAAGAGATTGTCATACAAGTTGGCTTTTTGATGGCAAAAAGGACTCTGAAATAATTGAGAGTGTATGATGACACAGGTTTCAGAAAGTGTGGGTCAAAATTATTGTGACTGTGCAGCATCTCAGGGAAACTGACTTGCAGCAAGATGTGGTTATGGTTAATACAACATAATACATCAAGGAACAAAATAGACAGGTGGCCAATAAGGATACTGCTCAATAGGTATGATCAAAAGAACCCAAGAACAATGGAGGTGAGAATGAACATATAATTACAGTAATATGTCACTTTTGTTCAATTTCTGGATCTAGAACTCATTAGATCTTTTTCTCTCATTTCATAAGAAGTTCATTTGTATCAGGAAAAATAACTAATAATACAGCATGTATGTCCTATAATGGTTTCCTTAGTCTGTTCCTAATGAGTTGTATCTCACTTATCTGGAAGATCGTCTATTGGACAAAGAGAATGCCCATATAGTTTAAGAATTAGACAGAAGTAATCACTTGTAGCTGATGCAAAGTGGGCTGAAGTATCATTATTGTATTACAGTCATTAGAATTAGGTCATTCACTGATAATATTATTAATTGTGATCTTAACCAATGGGAGATAGCTTAGTGTTGCTCTTCTAAGTGTATAAGTCTAAATAGGCCCTATTAAGTCAATCCACAATAGTAAAATTTAAATTTTTATAATTAGGACTTGTGGATTCTTCATATTGCAGTAAATGTCAAACAAAGCTACTAAGGCTGTCTCTGATTGGTCAAAGAAACAGAGTGAAATATAGTCCTACATTGAAGACCCAACCAAGCCCTACTGTAGCCTTTTAAATCTTACTCTTGTTTAAAAAAGAATAGACAGATCTTGAGAAATTGCTACAGATTACTTAAGTCTCAACAAAGTTAGAATATTAGTTATAATTCTCATATCATACATACCATTGCTATACATTGCTAAGGGCATCAGGTGTTTTAGTGAATGCTTTATTTTTCTTCCAATAGAGAAATCAGTATCTTATTTAGTTTGCAATCATACAAAGCAGAGGATAATAGATACTCATAATTTCATTTCAGATGCATGAAAACTTAGTATGGTTTTTCTTAGTTTTGGGCAAAATGATGTACAATGTCTTATTATTCACATACACCATGTAACATAAAACCTAACAGAGATGGATTATGTGAAATCCTAGACTGAGATTTCGTTGAGATGATCAACCTGATATTTGGTAGTTAACAATGTTAGTCCCTTTTGTCCTGAACACATCATCACTTTTCCCCATAGTTATAGATACATATTCTAGGGGTTGCCTTTTTTCCTCGGGGGTCCACATTACCCAGAAGCATAGATTAGGTTCTAGCCAATGAATCTCAAAAAGATTGCACATGCTCAAAGGTCCTACACAACAGGGAAGAATGTCAGGGCATAAGACCAGGGCCAAGAAATCACTTGGTGGAATTATAGCCTATATTTTCTATAGGCATCTCACCATATAGCCTAAAGAATAAATCACCACAACAGTATATTAAGGCCACAGCTGAAACAAATCAAAGTGAGTACTTCCTGGGGATGAGTTTACAAACAAGGCTATGGCATACCCTTCTAAATCAATGAATCCACCTAGGTCTTTGGTCCCTTTAGGAAGACTTACTTGGTCTCAGAATAAAGGAATAGATGTTGGGGTACTCCCATTTAACAGTGACCACCAGAGGAGCATTTATAATGTATTTACTACTCTTGGCTCTGTAAGTTAGAGATTTAGGTCCTCAAAGGGCTTTTCTTGTCATTAGGTTCAGCAAAGGTCTCTTTGAAATTCAAACTGTAACTGCTATCTAAATACATTAGACACCTGGTATCCAGGAAACAGAAATCAAGAAGAATAAGATCAGGGATAACTGGCCAAATCATTAAGAGGAAGCAGAGTTGTTATACTAATAGAAGCCAGAAATAACATGAGTAGCACTCTAAAGTTACTTTGATACCCATTAGGATTTTTCTTATCAAACTATGGATTTAGACAAATTTAGGAATGCTTATATAAAAAAGTATGATTACAACACTCTCAAAGCTTGAGTCTGACCTTCAGGAGAGACACTGTGACCACTATAATTGTGTGCCTTTAATCTCAGCACTTGAGGCAGAGGCAGAGGCAGAGGCAGAGGCAGAGGCAGAGGCAGAGGCAGAGGCAGAGGCAGAGGCAGAGGCAGAGGCAGAGGCAGAGGCAGAGGCA